>NC_091286.1:552955897-553255897 GCF_032444005.1 Ranitomeya imitator | reverse complement strand
CCTTGTAACCCCTCTACTACACATCTTTTTAAAGGATACATGAAAACTTATTATTTTGTGATCGCTATTTCCCAAGTGACCCCCAACCCTTATATTTGATATGCGGTCTGGCCTGTTGGTTAATATTAGGTCTAGCAGTGCCCCCCTTCTTGTTGGGTCCTGAACCAGTTGTGAAAGGTAATTGTCTCTCATAATTGTCAAAAACCGATTACCTTTGCTGGAACTGCAGGTTTCTGTTCCCCAATCTATTTCAGGGTAGTTGAAGTCCCCCATAATAATGACTTCTCCTTGAGTCGCAGCTTCATCTATTTGCTTTACGAGGATATTCTCCATTGCTTCCATTATTTTTGGAGATTTATAACAAACCCCTATCAGTAATTTATTATTTTTTCCCCCTCCCCTTATCTCCACCCACAGGGATTCTACATTTTCATTAAATTCACCTATATTATCGCGCAGGATGGGTTTTAAGGATGATTTTACATATAGACACACCCCTCCCCCTCGCTTATCTGTACGGTCATATCTGAACAGGCTATAGCCCTGCAAGTTAACAGCCCAGTCATGGCTCTCATCCAGCCACGTTTCAGATATCCCCACCATGTCATAATTATGCTCCAACAACATTAGTTCTAATTCGTCCATTTTGTTGGCGAGGCTTCTGGCATTAGTATACATGCACTTTATGTTCCTCTCTGTACTTCTATTTCTTAAATTATTAACTGTTCTGACCCCACCCCCCAATGTGTTTCTACCATTACTCCTCAGCAATATGCCCGCTGCCTTGGGGTCATACTTGATTCAGAACTTTCATTCACCCCCCACAAAAAAAAACATTTCTTACTTTCGACTCTGCAAAAACTCTTACTTTGATTCTTTCTTTGAAGTAAAACATTGTTTAAAAACAGGCAGGGAATTTTTTAACCTCACAAAAAGAATCAGCTGTGCTCCCGTGCTGTAATGTCTGTATACTCTTTTGCTTCCTCCCCTTCCCAGGAGCTGTGGTATGATTAGACCATGGTTCCTGTACAGTCAGACACAGCCATTACACAGTACCCAGCAGGAACACGTTTATAAGATTATCTCAGCACAGGAACATTTAATTTAAACAAATCCAATTGTGGAACGTATTATTATTCCAAGATCTACTGATTAAAATGAATTCTCCTTTGTGAGAAATCCCCTTGTGCCTCAGATGGGCAACATAGAAATGTCAACCATGGTGATTGCAATGCTGTTTCTGGGATTACAGTCACTGAAGTCGGAGTGTGAATGCCAGTTACACACTTTCTTGGGTGATGCTACAGGCACAGTAGCTGCACGCATAAGACCACCAGGAACGCCAATATGTGTACATCATGGGAATGGCTCCCTTCAGCTATGTTCACATAGTTTTTTTCAGGAGTTTTCAGAACAGAAACTCTCCAATCAAAACTTGTGGGGTTTTTTTTTAACTCCTAATGCTTTTTGGACAGTTTCTGCTCCAACAATTCCTGAAAAAAAAGTTTGAACATAGCCTTCCTGCTACTATCATATATATTGTGAAGCAATAGTGGTTGAATGTAGTTGTCAAGCAGGTTATGCCGGAAAATCAGTCATCCTCAGACATCTTGGTTTAAAGAGGTTATCCATGACTTTGGTTATTTTCCCCTAAGGGGCTTAGAACTATCACGCAGATAGTTGCTAACTACCTGTCTGTTCTGCCCAGCGCCGATCTCTGCCAGCTCAGACTGGTCACGGACCTCTCCTCCCGGCAACTCTCCGGCTTCCAGTAATGTCAAGTTGGAAGAACAGCTTCTTCTCTTTGGCTCTTCTCTGGTGATGGGGCATCACTGCTGATGTCATGCTGATTGACGATCGGCTCCCCACTCCCCCGAGGAGCTGGCTGTCAATCAGCCTGACAAAACCAGTGACGCCCTGTTGACAAAGCAAACCAGAAGAGCTGCTCTGTTGGCGTGAAGTGAAAAGAAGCAGCAGAATCACCAGCAGGTGAGGTCTCTAAGCAGAAATCGGCGCTGGGCATAACAATCAGTCACATAGGGAAAACAGCTGGATAACCCCTTTAAGGCTAAATTATTAGAGAAAATGACTTGAGAGAACTACGTAGAACACCCCCTCATATGATAATGTCAGATGTCATACAATTTATATTCAGACACTTTCCTGTGTGACAGCACAAGCTATCTTGCGAGCAGGAAAGGTGCCACTTCCGTTCATTGTGTTTTGGCTCATTTCAAGCAGCTATGAACTAAATTGAAATCCAATGCGCTCCCACAATGCTGAAGTTACACATGCTGGATCCCATTCCAAAAACAATGTAACACCAGGACATGAGTACAGGCACCATGACATGAGTGCAGCTGCCTCTGTGTGCTTTAGCAGCATTACACCTCTGTGCAGTAACTTCAGGGTTCATATGAAACATATTGCAATACTTACAGACTGTTTTCAGGCTGTTTATTGTGGAATTCGGAAAAAGTATTTGTTTTTATTAACTCTACAGTTGCCTTGGCTATTACATGTATTATTTTACTAAATTACCGGACTATATTTATCCCATAAATTTTAATATTATTTAGTTTTATGAATGTCTATAAAGGGGCGCAGCTGGTAAATTTAGCTACATGCACAATTATGTACATAAAGCCCAGCATGGGAACATATGGAAAATGAACTCTTAATGGGTGGTACAAGTTATCCCTTATCAGTAGCATAAGGGATTACTTAACTGATGTGTGCGGCCCAACCATTGGGATTCCCACCAATCCTCAGAACGGGACTAATCAGAGCACAGTCTGAATGGGGCGAAGGATGAGCATGCTTAACACATAGCCATTAATTCTCTATGAGACCACCTGATGTAGCCGAGGACAGGACATCTCTGCTCTATTCATTCTCTATGGGACTACCAGAGATAGCCGAATATTGGGCTGTTCAATTGCTGGCAGTCCAATAGAGAATATATAGAGTTGTGGTGTGCCTGCGGGACCGCCGCTACATTCAGAAGGCGCTCTGCAGAGCCCAGATTTCAGGATTGGTGGTGGTCCCAGCAGTCAGACTCCCAGCAATCAATAAGTTACTCCCTGTTCTATACCGGGTACATTTAAGTACAATCAGGAGTATTTTGAAGGAGTTTGTTAAATTTATCTAAACAGCAATTTATAAAATGTATAAGAACAATTAAAAGTAAAAAGTATAAGTGTCTCTAGTACGATTGGGAATCATTGCTGTCCTAGATTAGAATTCACTAATGGTCTGAATTATTGAAACTAATGCAAGGTGAATGCTTCTAATTATAAGGCTATGTGCACACGTTGCGGATTGGCGTGCGGATTTTTCTGCACTGCGGATTTACCGCGGTTTTTGTGCAGTTTTTGTGCGGATTCCACCTGCGGTTTTACACCTGCGGATTCCTATTGAGGAGCAGGTGTAAACCGCTGCGGAATCCGCACAATGAACTGGCATGCTGCAGAAAAAACACAGCTGCGCTTCCGCACGTTTTTTTCCGCAGCATGTGCACTTCCGATTTTGTTTTCCATACGTTTACATGGTACTGTACAACGCATGGAAAACTGCTCAGATCCGCAGCGTCAAATCCGCAACGTGTGCACATAGCCTAAAAGTTGTACTTGATGATTGTGGATTTGGTGGCCGTGAGCTGCATCTTTATTTTGTTGGAAAGTTTGTTTCTTTGAATTCAAAAAATATTTTCTGTTCTTTTGAAAACTGACAGGCTCAGCTACCTCTGGCACTTCTGTAATAAGTGAATGGAGCAGAGGTGCACCGGCTCGTCCTCCGCTTCATCTAGACATGACTCAGTACAGCTCCTTTCTTTGGACCAGTCCCAGAAGTCAGTCCCCTGATAAGTTAACGTTAGGGAATAACTTGGTAACTTAGTACACCCCTTGAATGTTCCGGGAACAGAAATACCTGTAATATCTTCCCTTTGTAAAGCTGTCCTTCTCCATGGTGCTTGGTAATTGTCTTTTGGGCTTTTTTATCTGCTTGTAGTTTGCGGTGAAACAAGTCCCATGTGTCTCTGTGTCCGATGTTAGCTTAGTATTAAAAGGTGATTTATGCCTGGAAAAGAAATGAACATCAGTACATGTGACTGCATTTCAGCTGGAACTCCCCCTTATAACCAGTTTACAAAGCTGTCGCCGTTCTTTCATTCACATTGCACAATCCCGGTCTCCTTAGTTACAGGTTACATTTGCTTTTCTATAGAAGGCAAACCCTATCCTCACTATGTGACGCCTCATAACAGCACACGGACAACGCTGAATCACATCTTATTGGAGAATGTCTGACTGAGAACCAGCAATCATTAAACTAATGCATGTAACTGTTCTGGTGCGGCTGGTGACTGGGCGGGACAGCCGCACTCTAAGACCGGAGTCACACTAAACGTATGAAAAATCGGTCTGAGTCTCCATAACGAGTCGCACAAGTGTAATGCGAGTGTCATGCGAGTACAATCCAATGTATCATAACTAGCACCCGATTTACATCTGAATGCAGTGCGATTGCTGTCCAACTGCAATGCAATTTTAACATGAGATTTTACATCCAGAAATTCTCTATGTCATTTACACATCATTTTCAAAGGAAATATTCGTCAAAACACAAAGACACATAGATAAAGAAAAGCCAGTAATTCATGTGCCGCATACAGTAAAATCACAGGTTAGAATAGAATACAGAGAATAGATATATACACATAGAACACATAGATATATAGATGTCAGTGGCACACATATACAGCACAGACCAAAAGTTTGGACACACCTTCTCATTTAAAGATTTTTCTGTATTTTCATGACTATGAAAATGGTAAATTCACACTGAAGGCATCAAAACTATGAATTAACACATGTGGAATTATATACTTAACAAAAAAGTGTGAAACTACTGAAAATATGTCTTATATTCCAGGTTCTTCAAAGTAGCCACCTTTTGCTTTGATGACTGCTTTGCACACTCTTGGCATTCTCTTGATGAGCTTCAAGAGGTAGTCACCGGGAATGGTCTTCCAACAGTCTTAACATATGACATATGATGACATATACAATTAGTACAGTGTGTTTGCAAATTACTGTACATGTATTTAATTAATAAAAGATTATTTCTCTGAAAAAATGGCGTGGGATCCTGCGCAATTTTCATAACCAGCAGAGGGCAAGCCAATGGCAGGGTCACATGTTTATAGCCTGAGAAGGAGGTAATATGTTATGAAAGGCAATTCAGTACTACAATGGACATAGCGGTCAGAGCACATACAGTGATCTGACAATAACCCAAAATCATAGAACGAGCTCTGAGACGTGGGAACTCTGCAGACCGCAATCCCTAATCCTCTCCAAACAACACTAGAGGCAGCCGTGGATTGCGCCTAACTCTGCCTATGCAACTCGGCACAGCCTGAGAAACTAGCTAGCCTGAAGATAGAAAATAAGCCTACCTTGCCTCAGAGAAATACCCCAAAGGAAAAGGCAGCCCCCACATACAGGTCCTTCTCAAAAAATTAGCATATAGTGTTAAATTTAATTATTTACCATAATGTAATGATTACAATTAAACTTTCATATATTATAGATTCATTATCCACCAACTGAAATTTGTCAGGTCTTTTATTGTTTAAATACTGATGATTTTGGCATACAACTCCTGATAACCCAAAAAACCTGTCTCAAAAAATTAGCATATTTCACCCATCCAATCAAAAAAAAGTGTTTTTTAATAACAAACAAAAAAACCATCAAATAATAATGTTCAATTATGCACTCAATACTTGGTCGGGAATCCTTTGGCAGAAATGACTGCTTCAATGCGGCGTGGCATGGAGGCAATCAGCCTGTGACACTGCTGAGATGTTATGGAGGCCCAGGATGCTTCAATAGCAGCCTTCAGCTCATCCAGAGTGTTGGGTCTTGCGTCTCTCAACTTTCTCTTCACAATATCCCACAGATTCTCTATGGGGTTCAGGTCAGGAGAGTTGGCAGGCCAATTGAGCACAGTAATACCATGGTCAGTAAACCATTTACCAGTGGTTTTGGCACTGTGAGCAGGTGCCAGGTCGTGCTGAAAAATGAAATCTTCATCTCCATAAAGCATTTCAGCCGATGAAAGCATGAAGTGCTCCAAAATCTCCTGATAGCTAGCTGCATTGACCCTGCCCTTGATGAAACACAGTGGACCAACACCAGCAGCTGACATGGCACCCCACACCATCACTGACTGTGGGTACTTGACACTGGACTTCAGGCATTTTGGCATTTCCTTCTCCCCAGTCTTCCTCCAGACTCTGGCACCTTGATTTCCGAATGACATGCAAAATTTGCTTTCATCAGAAAAAAGTACTTGGGACCACTTAGCAACAGTCCAGTGCTGCTTCTCAGTAGCCCAGGTCAGGCGCCTCTGCCGCTGTTTATGGTTCAAAAGTGGCTTTACCTGGGGAATGCGGCACCTGTAGCCCATTTCCTGCACACGCCTGCTTCCTCAGGTTCCCCAAGGTCTGGAATCGGTCCTTCTCCACAATCTTCCTCAGGGTCCGGTCTCCTCTTCTCGTTGTACAGCGTTTTCTGCCACATTGTTTCCTTCCAACAGACTTACCATTGAGGTGCCTTGATACAGCACTCTGGGAACAGCCTATTTGTTGAGAAATTTCTTTCTGGGTCTTACCCTCTTGCTTGAGGGTGTCAATGATGGCCTTCTTGACATCTGTCAGGTCGCTAGTCTTACCCATGATGGGGGTTTTGAGTAATGAACCAGGCAGGGAGTTTATAAAAGCCTCAGGTATCTTTTGCATGTGTTTAGAGTTAATTAGTTGATTCAGAAGATTAGGGTAATAGGTCGTTTAGAGAACCTTTTCTTGATATGCTAATTTTTTGAGACAGGTTTTTTGGGTTATCAGGAGTTGTATGCCAAAATCATCAGTATTAAAACAATAAAAGACCTGACAAATTTCAGTTGGTGGATAATGAATCTATAATATATGAAAGTTTAATTGTAATCATTACATTATGGTAAATAATGAAATTTAACACTATATGCTAATTTTTTGAGAAGGACCTGTATAATGACTGTGAGTTAAGATGAAAAGACAAACGTAGAGATGAAATAGATTCAGCAAAGTGAGGCCCGACTTTCTTAACAGATCGAGGATAGAAAAGGTAACTTTGCGGTCTACACAAAACCCTAAAGAAAACCACGCAAAGGGGGCAAAAAGACCCTCCGTACCGAACTAACGGCACGGAGGTACACCCTTTGCGTCCCAGAGCTTCCAGCAACAAATTAGACAAGCTGGACAGAAAAAATAGCAAACAAATAGCAAAGAAGAACTTAGCTATGCAGAGCAGCAGGCCACAGGAATGATCCAGGGAAAAGCAAGTCCAACACTGGAACATTGACAGGAAGCCAGGATCAAAGCATTAGGTGGAGTTAAGTAGAGAAGCACCTAACGACCTCACCAGATCACCTGAGGGAGGAAACTCAGAAGCCGCAGTACCACTTCCCTCCACCAACAGAAGCTCACAGAGAGAATCAGCCGAAGTACCACTTGTGACCACAGGAGGGAGCTCTGCCACAGAATTCACAACAGTACCCCCCCCTTGAGGAGGGGTCACCGAACCCTCACCAGAGCCCCCAGGCCGACCAGGATGAGCCACATGAAAGGCACGAACAAGATCGGGAGCATGGACATCAGAGGCAAAAACCCAGGAATTATCTTCCTGAGCATAACCCTTCCATTTAACCAGATACTGGAGTTTCCGTCTAGAAACACGAGAATCCAAAATCTTCTCCACAATATACTCCAATTCCCCCTCCACCAAAACCGGGGAAGGAGGATCAACAGATGGAACCATAGGTGCCACGTATCTCCGCAACAATGACCTATGGAATACGTTATGTATGGAAAAAGAATCTGGAAGGGTCAGACGAAAAGACACAGGATTAAGAACCTCAGAAATCCTATACGGACCAATGAAACGAGGTTTAAACTTAGGAGAGGAAACCTTCATAGGAATATGACGAGAAGATAACCAAACCAGATCCCCAACACGAAGTCGGGGACCCACACGGCGTCTGCAATTAGCGAAACGTTGAGCCTTCTCCTGGGACAAGGTCAAATTGTCCACTACATGAGTCCAAATCTGCTGCAACCTGTCCACCACAGTATCCACACCAGGACAGTCCGAAGACTCAACCTGTCCTGAAGAGAAACGAGGATGGAACCCAGAATTGCAGAAAAATGGCGAAACCAAGGTAGCCGAGCTGGCCCGATTATTAAGGGCGAACTCAGCCAAAGGCAAAAAGGACACCCAGTCATCCTGATCGTCAGAAACAAAGCATCTCAGATATGTTTCCAAGGTCTGATTGGTTCGTTCAGTCTGGCCATTAGTCTGAGGATGGAAAGCCGAGGAAAAAGACAAGTCAATGCCCATCCTACCACAAAAGGCTCGCAAAAACCTTGAAACAAACTGGGAACCTCTGTCAGAAACGATATTCTCTGGAATGCCATGTAAACGAACCACATGCTGGAAGAACAATGGCACCAAATCAGAGGAGGAAGGCAATTTAGACAAGGGTACCAGATGGACCATCTTAGAAAAGCGATCACAGACCACCCAAATGACTGACATCTTTTGAGAAACGGGAAGATCAGAAATAAAATCCATAGAGATATGTGTCCAAGGCCTCTTCGGGTCCGGCAAGGGCAAAAGCAACCCACTGGCACGAGAACAGCAGGGCTTAGCCCGAGCACAAATCCCACAGGACTGCACAAAAACACGCACATCCCGCGACAGAGACGGCCACCAAAAGGATCTAGCCACCAACTCTCTGGTACCAAAGATTCCAGGATGACCAGCCAACACCGAACAATGAACCTTAGAGATAACTTTATTGGTCCACCTATCAGGGACAAACAGTCTCTCCGCTGGACAACGATCAGGTTTATTAGCCTGAAATTTTTGCAGCACCCGCCGCAAATCAGGGGAGATGGCAGACACAATTACTCCTTCCTTGAGGATACCCGCCGGCTCAGACAAACCCGGAGAGTCGGGCACAAAACTCCTAGACAGAGCATCCGCCTTCACATTTTTAGAGCCCGGAAGGTTTTGACAAAGTCAAAACGGGCAAAAAACAGCGACCAACGAGCCTGTCTAGGATTCAACCACTTAGCAGACTCAAGATAAGTCAAGTTCTTATGATCAGTCAATACCACCACGCGATGCTTAGCTCCTTCAAGCCAATGACGCCACTCCTCGAATGCCCACTTCATGGCCAGCAACTCTCGGTTGCCCACATCATAATTTCGCTCAGCAGGCGAAAACTTCCTGGAAAAAAAAGCGCATGGTTTCATCACTGAGCAATCAGAACCTCTCTGCGACAAAACAGCCCCTGCTCCAATCTCAGAAGCATCAACCTCGACCTGGAACGGAAGAGAAACATCTGGTTGACACAACACAGGGGCAGAAGAAAAACGACGCTTCAAGTCTTGAAAAGCTTCCACAGCAGCAGAAGACCAATTGACCAAATCAGCACCCTTCTTGGTCAAATCGGTCAATGGTTTGGCAATACTAGAAAAATTGCAGATGAAGCGACGATAAAAATTAGCAAAGCCCAGGAACTTTTGCAGACTTTTCAGAGATGTCGGCTGAGTCCAATCATGGATGGCTTGGACCTTAACAGGATCCATCTCGATAGTAGAAGGGGAAAAGATGAACCCCAAAAATGAAACCTTCTGCACACCAAAGAGACACTTTGATCCCTTCACAAACAAAGAATTAGCACGCAGGACCTGAAACACCGTTCTGACCTGCTTCACATGAGACTCCCAATCATCCGAGAAGATCAAAATGTCATCCAAGTACACAATCAGGAATTTATCCAGGTACTCTCGGAAGATGTCATGCATAAAGGACTGAAACACTGATGGGGCATTGGCTAGTCCGAATGGCATCACTAGATACTCAAAATGACCCTCGGGTGTATTAAATGCAGTTTTCCATTCATCTCCTCGCCTGATTCGCACCAGATTGTACGCACCACGAAGATCTATCTTGGTGAACCAACTAGCCCCCTTAATCCGAGCAAACAAATCAGATCACGATGGCAAGGGGTACTGAAATTTAACCGTGATCTTATTTAGAAGGCGGTAATCTATACAAGGTCTCAGCGAACCATCCTTCTTGGCTACAAAAAAGATCCCTGCTCCTAATGGTGACGATGACGGGCGAATATGCCCCTTCTCCAGGGATTCCTTCACATAACTGCGCATAGCGGCGTGCTCAGGCACGCATAAATTAAACAGTCGACCTTTTGGGAATTTACTACCAGGAATCAAATTGATAGCACAATCACAATCCCTATGCGGAGGTAGGGCATCGGACTTAGGCTCATCAAATACATCCCGGTAATCAGACAAGAACTCTGGAACCTCAGAAGGGGTGGATGACGAAATTGACAGAAATGGAACATCACCATGTACCCCCTGACAACCCCAGCTGGACACCGACATGGATTTCCAATCTAATACTGGATTATGGGCTTGTAGCCATGGCAACCCCAACACGACCACATCATGCAGATTATGCAACACCAGAAAGCGAATAACCTCCTGATGTGCAGGAGCCATGCACATGGTCAGCTGGGTCCAGTATTGAGGCTTATTCTTGGCCAAAGGCGTGGCATCAATTCCTCTCAATGGAATAGGACACTGCAAGGGCTCTAAGAGAAACCCACAACGCTTAGCATATTCCAAGTCCATCAAATTCAGGGCAGCGCCTGAATCCACAAATGCCATGACAGAATACGATGACAAAGAGCAGATCAAGGTAACGGACAGAAGAAATTTTGACTGTACTGTACCAATGGTGGCAGACCTAGCGAACCGCTTAGTGCGCTTAGGACAATCAGAGATAGCATGAGTGGAATCACCACAGTAGAAACACAGCCCATTCAGATGTCTGTGTTCTTGCCGTTTAACTCTGGTCAAAGTCCTATCGCACTGCATAGGCTCAGGTTTAAGCTCAGGTAATACCGCCAAATGGTGCACAGATTTACGCTCACGCAAGCGTCGACCGATCTGAATGGCCAAAGACATAGACTCATTCAGACCAGCAGGCATAGGAAATCCCACCATGACATCCTTAAGGGCTTCAGAGAGACCCTTTCTGAACATAGCTGCCAGCGCAGATTCATTCCATTGAGTGAGCACGGACCACTTTCTAAATTTCTGACAATATACCTCTATCTCATCCTGACCCTGACAAAGAGCCAGCAAATTTTTCTCTGCCTGATCCACTGAATTAGGTTCGTCGTACAGCAATCCGAGCGCCAGGAAAAATGCATCGATATTACTCAATGCAGGATCTCCTGGCGCAAGAGAAAATGCCCAGTCCTGAGGGTCGCCACGCAAAAAAGAAATAACAATCAAAACCTGTTGAACTGGATCACCAGAGGAGCGAGGTTTCAAGGCCAGAAATAATTTACAATTATTTTTGAAACTCAGAAACTTAGTTCTATCTCCAAAAAACAAATCAGGAATAGGAATTCTTGGTTCCAACATAGCTTTCTGATCAATAGTGTCTTGAATCTTTTGCACATTTATAACGAGATTATCCATTGAAGAGCACAGACCCTGAATGTCCATGTCCACACCTGTGTCCTGAACCACCCAAATGTCTAGGGGAAAAAAAAGGCAAAACACAGTGCAAAGAAAAAAAAATGGTCTCAGAACTTCTTTTTTCCCTCTATTGGGAATCATTAGTACTTTGGGCTTCCTGTACTGTTATGAAAGGCAATTCAGTACTACAATGGACATAGCGGTCAGAGCACATACAGTGATCTGACAATAACCCAAAATCATAGAACGAGCTCTGAGACGTGGGAACTCTGCAGACCGCAATCCCTAATCCTCTCCAAACAACACTAGAGGCAGCCGTGGATTGCGCCTAACTCTGCCTATGCAACTCGGCACAGCCTGAGAAACTAGCTAGCCTGAAGATAGAAAATAAGCCTACCTTGCCTCAGAGAAATACCCCAAAGGAAAAGGCAGCCCCCACATATAATGACTGTGAGTTAAGATGAAAAGACAAACGTAGAGATGAAATAGATTCAGCAAAGTGAGGCCCGACTTTCTTAACAGATCGAGGATAGAAAAGGTAACTTTGCGGTCTACACAAAACCCTAAAGAAAACCACGCAAAGGGGGCAAAAAGACCCTCCGTACCGAACTAACGGCACGGAGGTACACCCTTTGCGTCCCAGAGCTTCCAGCAACAAATTAGACAAGCTGGACAGAAAAAATAGCAAACAAATAGCAAAGAAGAACTTAGCTATGCAGAGCAGCAGGCCACAGGAATGATCCAGGGAAAAGCAAGTCCAACACTGGAACATTGACAGGAAGCCAGGATCAAAACATTAGGTGGAGTTAAGTAGAGAAGCACCTAACGACCTCACCAGATCACCTGAGGGAGGAAACTCAGAAGCCGCAGTACCACTTCCCTCCACCAACAGAAGCTCACAGAGAGAATCAGCCGAAGTACCACTTGTGACCACAGGAGGGAGCTCTGCCACAGAATTCACAACAGTAATACCCATGGAGCTTCCCAGGCTATTAATATCAGCTCACAACTGTATAATTAGCCTTTACTGGCTATTAGAATGGGGGACCCTAAAAAAATGATATAGGGTCCCCTATAATTAATGACCAGCAAAGGCTATGCAGACAGCTGCAGGCTGATATTAATAGCCTATGAAGGGGCCATGGATACTGCCCCCAAGGCTAAAAACATCAGCTCTCAGCAATCCCAGAAAAGGCACATCTCTAAGATGTGCCAATTCTGGCACTTAGCCTCCCTCTTCCCACTTGCCCTGTAGCAGTGGCAAGTGGTGTGATAGTTGGGGGGCTGATGTCACCTTTGTATTGTCAGGTGACATCAAGCCCAGAGGTTAGTAATGGAGAGACGTAAATAAGACACCCTGTGATGGTGTGACATGCTATGTGGGTATCATTTTTGTGTATATTTAAATTTTACTTATTTTCATGGTGTTCTCTTGTGGGATGAATTGTTATTTGCCTTCTGATATTCTCCCCACAGTTCTGTATTGTTATCTCTCCACAGAGTCAGTGAATAATGTTGTTTGCTAATATGCTAATGACATGTTGACCTAGCTTGTTGAAACAATGAGCCCCTGCGACCCACCCCCCTAACCTGTGAATGAGGAGAGGGACTTGAAAATATCAGGGAGGTGAGACAGAGATCAGATCCTGTGTGGAACCATGATGTGAAGAGCATATCAGAGAGAGAAAGAAGGGAATATGGACTGTTATCCTCTGTGCTGGATTGCTGGACTTTTATTCTGTAACTGAACTGCATTCGTGTTCTGGAATATTTTATCCTTTGTGTGGTGGATCGTATATGGACCTTTCGTACTTTTGCCTAAATAAAGGTCTTGGGATTGTTCACTCTTCGCTGGCTCTGTTGATTGTGTGGTACCAGAGAAGGAACCTGTGACAATTGGTGGCAAGCAACAGGATCAACAGAGCATAACCTAATGGAGAACCACCCACAGAGTGAGTACAGAAATTGGACTGTATCTAGTTTACAGGAGAGAGCCAGAGACCTGGGCCTGAACTACCAGGGACTGACTAAAGAGGCCTTAATTGACCTACTGGTGGGTACTAGCCAGGCCACCTACTCCCATATGTCTGAAGGACGAGCACTGGAGATGAGGACCCCCACCTCAAAATGCCAGTGGGTGGTGTGGTACGAAGAAGAGATGGCGGTTCTGGGCAAAAGGCATCTCCCAGGAGTACAAGGAGGAGGCTGCCCGTCGGGCACAGCGGAGACAAGAAGCAATGAAGCTTGAAAGAGGGAGTAACGCAATGTGGAATGTAAACCCAACGATCCAGGAGCCTGTGCGGATCACCCGGACAGAGTTTAAGCCATTTGATGAGGCTTCCGGAGATGGGGAGGGGTTCTTCAAGGACTTTGAGCAGCAGTGTGCTGTGATGGAGGTGCCCCACTATGGCTGGATGTGTTTGTTAGTGGGGCTCCTGAACAGTAGCCTGGCGGAGGCTTACCGAACAATTGACTCACAGCGGAATCAGGATAATAACATTGTAAAGCAGACTATCCTGGATTACCATGCTATCACCCCAGACTCATATAGGGCCAAGTTCCGAGACCTCCCATGCACCACGGGGGGATCGTTTAGGATGTATGCACAAAAGATGTCCCAGGCATGTTGAAGATGGCTGGAAACAGAAAATGCCTTTACTGTGGAAGATGTTATACAGGCATTCCTTATAGAACAATTTCTTGCCAAGTGCCCCGCAGAGGTACGGGAATGGGTCCGGGAGCGCACGCCGTGCACCGTGGATAGAGCTGCAGCCCTGGCCGATGAAGTCCTTACTATCCGACCGCAATGGAGGAGGCTTCTGGACAATGAACCACGGCCTTCTCCCGCGCCCCGTCCCCCTCCGATTATATCTGCCCCTCCACCCAGCCGCAGGCCGATGACAATCACAGATCACAATCCTGGGCCCCAACAGTTCCGACCACGACCTGGGGGTATCACAGAGAGGAGATGTTACGGGTGTGGGCAACCTGGACATTTGCAGTCTGGCTGTCCCTCAAGGATTTGGAGGGAGCCCCCCGCAGCCCCACCTCGTCCAGTGCATCTTGTGCACTCCATCCCGCCTGAGGAAGAGCTACCACCACCCCCACCAGAATGGACCACCGACCACGGCACTATAGATACCGCTCCTGGAGTGTACGGACTTCGGCCTTTGTCCATCAAAAATACAGAGCAACGGCATTGCTACCTGCAGGATGTCTTAATTGATGGATACAAAGTGTCGTGATTTAGAGACACGGGGGCATTCCTGATTATCGCTGACCCCCGTGTGGTTCGACCCGAGGCAATTCACCAGGGCCTGGGAATTCCCATTGTCCTGGCGGGGGTGTCCGCAAATATATACTGCTAGCTTTGATACGCTTGGATTATGGTTTTGGAGAAAAACTGTGTTGGGTTGGAGTTATAGGAGGACTTCCTGCAGATATCCTCCTTGGAAATGACATTAGGGAGTTACAAAGTCATTTTGTGGGAGCAGAAGGTCCGTGGGCCTCTCAATCTTCAGAAAGAACAATTAGAGGGAGATATCACAGATACCGGAAAGCCCATCATTCCCTACGTTCTAGAGTTCAGAGACTGTCTCACCCAGCTAGCTACCTTGGCTAATAAACATCAGTGAATAGCCCAGTCCAGTCAAAAAGCCTGGTATGACTATAAAGCCAGGACCCGGGACTTTATGGATAACAAGTGCTCATGATTATTGCAACCCCTGCCACTGTACAAGGAACTATAAACAGTGGAGCAAAGTGGACTAAAGTGAGCAGGCCAGAGGTCTGTGTAGACCAAATGGTGTGCTCACTTACTATGAGGGGGGAGAGGTTGTGATGGTGTGATATGCTAGGTGGGTATCATTTTTGTGTATATTTATATTTTACTTATTTTTATGGTGTTCTCTTGTAGGATGAGTTGTTATTTGCTATCTGATATTCTCCCCACAGTTCTGTATTGTTATCTCTCCACAGAGTCAGTGAATAATGTTGTTTGCTAATATGCTAATGACATGTTGACCTAGCTTGTTGAAACAATGAGCCCCTGCGACCAACCCCTCTAAGGGTACTGTCACACTATACGATTTACGAACGATCACGACCAGCGATACGACCTGGCCGTGATCGTTGGTAAGTCGTAGTGTGGTCGCTGGAGAGCTGTCACACAGACAGCTCTCCAGCGACCAACGATGCCGAAGTCCCCGGGTAACCAGGGTAAACATCGGGTTACTAAGCGCAGGGCCGCGCTTAGTAACCCGATGTTTACCCTGGTTACCAGCG
Organism: Ranitomeya imitator; assembly: GCF_032444005.1. Classification (NCBI taxonomy): domain Eukaryota; kingdom Metazoa; phylum Chordata; class Amphibia; order Anura; family Dendrobatidae; genus Ranitomeya; species Ranitomeya imitator. The sequence goes on along the minus strand of NC_091286.1, from coordinate 553,239,984 downwards.
TAAAAAAAACACACTACATACTTACATTCCGGTGTCCGTCAGGTCCCTTGCCGTCTGCTTCCCGCACTCACTGACTGCCGGCCGTAAAGTGAAAGCACCAGCACAGCGGTGAGTCACCGCTGTGCTCTGCTTTCACTTTACGGCCGGCAGTCAGTGAGTGCGGGAAGCAGACTGCAAGGGGCCTGATGGACACCGGAATGTAAGTACGTATGTAGTGTTTGTTTGTTTTTTACGCTGGTAACCAGGGTAAACATCGGGTTACTAAGCGCGGCCCTGCGCTTAGTAACCCGATGTTTACCCTGGTTACAAGCGAACGCATCGCTCGATCGGTGTCACACACACCGATCCAGCGATGACAGCGGGAGAACCAGCGACGAAAGAAAGTTCCAAACGATGTGCTACGGCGTACGATTCTCAGCAGGGTCCCTGATCGCTGCTGCGTGTCAGACACAGTGATATCGTAACGATATCGCTGGAACGTCACGGATCGTACCGTCGTAGCGACAAAAGTGCCACTGTGTGACGGTACCCTAAGGCTACTTTCACACTAGCGTCGTGTGACGGACGTTGCAATGCGTTGTTTTGGAGAAAAACGCATCCTGCAAAGTTGCCTGCAGGATGCGTTTTTTCTCCATAGACTTGCATTAGCAACGCATTGTGACGTATTACCACACGTCGCATCCGTCGTGCAATGGATGCATCGTGTTTTTGGCGGCCGCGACGCACAAAAAACATTCAATGTAACTTTTTTTGTGCGTCGGGTCCGCCCATTTCGACTGCGCATGTGCGGCCGAAACTCCGCCCCCTCCTCCCTGGAACTCACAATGGGCAGCGGATGTATTGTAAAACTGCATCCGCTGCCCACATTGTGCTAATAAATCACACTGTCTGTCGGTACGTCGGTCCGACTGTTTGCGACAGCCCGTACCGACGGACTAGTGTGAAAGTAGCCTAACCTGTGAATGAGGAGAGGGACTTGAAAATATCAGGGAGGTGAGACAGAGATCAGATCCTGTGTGGGACCATGATGTGAAGAGCATATAAGAGAGAAAGAAGGGAATATGGACTGTTATCCTCTGTGCTGGATTGCTGGACTTTTATTCCGTAACTGTACTGCATTCGTGTTCTGGAATATTTTATCCTTTGTGTGGTGGATCGTATATGGACCTTTCGTACTTTTGCCTAAATAAAGGTCTTGGGATTGTTCATTCTTCGTTGGCTCTGTTGATTGTGTGGTACGGGAGAAGGAACCTGTGACACACCCCCATTACTACACCCCATATTCACATTGTAAAAAAACACCAAGAAAATAGTCCTTTAATTGAAAGAATAGCTCAGACTCCTTTAATATTCTTAATTAAACAATACTTATGACCTCACCCATTCCCCCGATGCCCTCATCATCTGAAAAAGAGGTTAAAAAAACAAACAACAGTATTCCTCACCTTTCCGCAGAGATGATTTTAATCCATTTGTCCCACGACGGGTCCAGCTCTTCTGCATCTAGATGGCAGGCTGCATGGATGCATGATGCATCCATACAGCCTGTCATCCAGTCGACACTAAGCACCATGTGATCAGTGTCTCCCTGTGAACTGCTATTTCCTCTCTGAGGGCACCATGAGCTTAAGAAAGTTCTCCTGTTCGCGATGCCATCTGACCGATCCTGCAAGTTCATGGTCAATGAACTCACTTTACCCATTCACAGTCGGCACTTACCTATTCCCACGGCGCTCGCACTGATGTCAGAAAGGTGAAGTGAGTTCACTGGCTGTGTACTCGCAGGACCTGTCAGATGGCACCACGAGCTGGAGAACTGTCCAGCCAGACATTTCCCCTGCAGTGAAAATCGCGGATGTAGTGGTTGTAGTTAGGGTTGAGCGAAACGGGTCGAAAATTTTCAAAAGTCGCCGACTTTTGGCAAGGTCGGGTTTCATGAAACCCGACCCGACCCGACCCCTGTGTGGGGTCAGCCATGAAGTCGGCGATCTTTTGAATCTGGAATCGGAATTCCGATACCGATTCCCGATATGTTTAAGATATCGGGAATTGGTATCGGAATTCAGATTTAAGTGTAAAATAAAGAATTAAAATAAAAAATATCGCAATACTTACCCTCTGACGCGCCCTGGTACTAACCGGGAACCTTCCTTCCTTAGAATCAGCCTTCCAGGACCTTGCGGTGACGTCGCGGTGACGTCGCGGCTTGTGATTGGTCGCGCGGCCGCCCATGTGACCGCTCGCGCGACCAATCAGAAGCCGTGACGTCACCGAAGGTCCTTCAAGTGCTGATTCTTAGGAAGGAAGGCTGTCGGAAAGAAGCAGGGCGCGTCCGAGGGTGAGTATATACCTAATAGGAATATACTCACCCTCGGACGCGCCCTGCTTCTTTCCGGCAGCCTTCCTTCCTAAGAATCAGCGCTTGCAGGACCTTCGGTGACGTCGCGGTGACGTCACGGCTTCTGATTGGTTGCGCGAGCGGTCACATGGGCGGCCGCGCGACCAATCACAAGCCGCAACGTCACCGCGACGTCACCGCAAGGTCCTGGAAGGCTGATTCTAAGGAAGGAAGGTTCCCGGTTAGTACCAGGGCGCGTCAGAGGGTGAGTATTGCGATATTTTTTATTTTAATTCTTTATTTTACACTAAAATATGGATCGCAGGGCCTGAAGGAGAGTTTCCTCTCCTTCAGACCCTGGGAACCATGGAAACCCAATGCACTGCATTGGGTTTCGGGTTTCGGCCGACCCCGACCTCGACTTTTTTATAGGATCGGCCAATTTCACTCGACCCGACTTTTGAAAAAGTCGGGTTTCGTGAAACCCGACCCGATCCTATAAAAGTAAAGGTCGCTCAACCCTAGTTGTAGTGTTACATAGTCACCATCCAGTTACATGGACAGATACAGTTGAGTCCTCCAGAACGGGAGTATTTCTAAGGCCGGGGTCACACTAGTGTAGATTACAGATGAATGCTATGTGAGAAAACATCGCATAGCACTCGGACCAGTGTTAATCTGTGGGGCAGCTTACATCAACCGTATTTTTTCTCAGGTGTATTCGACGTGCGTGTAAAATCACAGCATGCTGCGATTGTACTCGTATATTGTCGGAGACTCGCCAATGCAAGCCTATGGGTGCGAGAAACCACACGGACCATTCGTCTAGCTTGTGACCAATACCCACACATTTTCCTCATTTCAGCCCATTGAGCCATTAAATTCAATGGGGAAAATCAGTGAGAAATGTAAAGCCATACGGATGTCATACGGATACATAGGTGTGAGAAAATCGCATTGCACACATTACACACGGATGACCATACGCAGAACACTTGTGCGACTCTCGGCAGGGAGACTCGGCCCGATTTTTCCCAAGTTAAGTGTGACCCCGGCCTTACAGAGCAGCTCTGGTCCAGCCCATGGAGGGTAGTGTTAGAGATGGGGAACCCCATATAATACTTCTAGATGCTCTAAAAGGACATATGGACAGGGGATGTCTCCTGTTAACCCCTAGATTTAATTCTTTGGTTTGTCAGACATAGGGCTCACTCACACATCCGATTTTCATGTACGAATGCTATCTGTCTTTTTCATGGATAGCCCTCATACCTGTGATAGTCTATGGAGCCATTCATGTCAGGATGGAGAAGGTGGAAAAACTTTATTTTTCTTTCCACATACAAGATAAATAGTTGATACTCGGACCAGACAACATTTTGATCAAACTCTGATCAAAGTTTGATCAGAATAATCGGTCCTTTTTTCTCATTCACGGAAATATCGGACATCTGATAAGCCTTTAACAAAAGCAATGCAGGGAATGCAAGTGATATATGGACAAGATAAAAATATTGAAACATCTAGCACATGATATCATGGTAAAGTGGATTTGTCATTAGATTTCACAATCCAAACTGCACGTTATTAAATAAATGTTGTTTTCTTGATGAAGCTGTTGTACTTACTTTGCAACTGTATGTCAGAATAGCTGAGTATTCCATTTTGAAAGTCTTGCCTGATATTAAAATGCTCATCTTAGTGTCAGGCTTGTACAATTATTCTTTCATGGATTTCCAATTCTAGTATGGATTTGTATATCTCTAAAAAAATATGAACAACATGTGGATCCCATACCAGGAATCTTTATACAAGCACATACCCAAGTCATCTGTGCCCTCTTTTACCCACATTATGTGCACCACCTCTAATCTAGAGTAGATTTGTAACATTGGTCCAGGTCAGTAAGAGTAAGGTCACACTAGCGTATAGCATCGGATGTGATATGTGATCCAATCCTTTCATATGCGAGAATCACATCACAGTTTAGGAGAACAAGGAGAGATGAGTCTGTCCATCTTGTCCATTGCATGTCTCGGCGTATATCGGACTGCACTCGAATGACATCCAAGTGCAGTGCCATGTTTTGATCACACCCATTGAAGTAAATGGGTGCGCATTATGCGAGATACGCACATTTTTCCTACAAAAAAAATCACAGATCTGCTCTGCCTCATTCAATAACACTGGTCAGAGTGCAATGCTAAACTTTCTGGCATTACACCCCTGTATTACACATCAGTGTGAGCGAGCCTTAGTACAAAGACCTGAAATCATACGTCCATATTTTCCCAAAAAGGCTTGTTTTAAAAATGAGTGGAAAACACACAATAGGGTTTGTTTTTCCCATCAGGCCATCCTTCCCTATTATTTCCTTTAAGTGACATTTCTATATACTTGGAATTTGCACGTCGTTGGGAATCATCAAAGTAAATGAAGACATTTGGTTTTTATATTACTATTTTTATTCTATGTCCCTAAAATGGGCAAAATGTAATAAAAGTATTTGTGAAAACAACTTCAGACTGCTTATTGTGCTATAAGAGAGCTGGCAGAGCCGACGGCTCTTCATTCTCTAACTCATTGAAATGCTGAACATGTATAATTATATTACGTCTTACACTTCTGGCACAACACACATATTCAACAAGCTTGGTGTTTCTAGTACTCCCACTATCTGCCATTAATACATAGCAAAGTGTGTTCCTCTTGGATAAAGTAATGATTACCGTATATACTCGAGTATAAGCCGAGATTTTCAGCCCCTTTTTTGGGGCTGAAAGTCCCCCTCTCGGCTTATACTCGAGTCATACCCAAGGGTCGTCAGGGGAGGGGGGGCAGGGGCTATCTAATTATACTCACCTACTCCTGGCGCGGTCCCTGCACGTCCCTGCTTCTTCCAGCGCTGCATATTCTTCCTGTAGTGAACGGTCACATGGTACCGCTCATTACAGTAATGAATATGCGGCTCCACCTCCCATAGGGGTGGAGCCACATATTCATTACTGTAATGAGCGGTAACGGTGACCGCTCAGTACAGGAAGAATATGCAGCACCGGGAGAACGGGAGAAGCAGGGACTGCACCGCGCCAGGAGCAGGTAAGTATACGGGGAGGGGAGCGCAGCGCTGCACGATATTTACCTCTCCTCGTTCCGGTGTGGCTCCGTCATCAGCGTCCTCTGGCTGTGACGGTCAGGTCAGAGGGCGCGATGATGTGGTCAGTGCGTGCCCTCTGCTGAACGTCAGTGCTAGACGGAGCCGCACCCGAACGAGGAGCAGGTGAAAGTGCCGGGGTCCTGAGAGACGGAGAGGTGAGTATGTGATTTTTTTTTATCGCAGCCACAGCATATGGGGCAAGTGACTGTATGGAGCATCTTATGGGGCCATAACGATTGTGCAGCACTATAATGGGGCAAGTGACTGTATGGAGCATCTTATGGGGCCATAACGATTGTGCAGCATTATATGGGGCAGGTGACTGTATGGATGATCTTATGGGGCCATAACGTTTGTGTAGCACTATATGGGGCAAATGACTGTATGGATGATCTTATGGGGCCATAACGTTTGTGCAGCACTATAAGGGGCAAGTGACTGTATAAAGCATCTTATGGGGCAATAACGTTTGTGCAGCACTATAATGGGGCAAGTGACTGTATGGAGCATCTTATGGGGCCATAACGTTTGTGCAGCACTATAAGGGGCAAGTGACTGTATGGAGCATCTTATGGGGCCATAACGTTTGTGCAGCACTATAAGGGGCAAGTGACTATAACATAGTAACATAGTTAGTAAGGCCGAAAAAAGACATTTGTCCATCCAGTTCAGCCTATATTCCATCATAATAAATCCCCAGATCTACGTCCTTCTACAGAACCTAATTGTATGATACAATATTGTTCTGCTCCAGGAAGACATCCAGGCCTCTCTTGAACCCCTCAACTGAGTTCGCCATCACCACCTCCTCAGGCAAGCAATTCCAGATTCTCACTGCCCTAACAGTAAAGAATCCTCTTCTATGTTGGTGGAAAAACCTTCTCTCCTCCAGACGCAAAGAATGCCCCCTTGTGCCCGTCACCTTCCTTGGTATAAACAGATCCTCAGCGAGATATTTGTATTGTCCCCTTATATACTTATACATGGTTATTAGATCGCCCCTCAGTCGTCTTTTTTCTAGACTAAATAATCCTAATTTCGCTAATCTATCTGGGTATTGTAGTTCTCCCATCCCCTTTATTAATTTTGTTGCCCTCCTTTGTACTCTCTCTAGTTCCATTATATCCTTCCTGAGCACCGGTGCCCAAAACTGGACACAGTACTCCATGTGCGGTCTAACTAGGGATTTGTACAGAGGCAGTATAATGCTCTCATCATGTGTATCCAGACCTCTTTTAATGCACCCCATGATCCTGTTTGCCTGTTTGACTGTATGGAGCATCTTATGGGGCCATAACGTTTGTGCAGCACTATAAGGGGCAAGTGACTGTATGGATCATCTTATGGGTCCATAATGTTTGTGCAGCATTATATTGGGCAAATGTGTCTATGGAGCATCTTATGGGGCCCTTATTACCCTTTATGCAGGATTATATGGGGCATATTTTAATATGGAGCATTTAATGGGGCCCATCAAACTTTATGGAGCATTATATGGGGCTCCTGATTCAATATGGATATTCAAAAACACTTAACCTACTGATATCTCAATTAATTTTACTTTTATTGGTATCTATTTTTACTTTTGACATTTACCGGTAGCTGCTGCATTTTCCACCCTAGGCTTATACTCGAGTCATTAAGTTTTCCCAGTTTTTTGTGGCAAAATTAGAGGGGTCGGCTTATACTCGGGTTGGCTTATACTCGAGTATATACGGTACCTCTCTTAACAAACTCTTTATTTTCAACTTTTTAAGTGATTGCAAAATAAGCATTTAATCTGAAGCAGGGAAGCCACGGGTGCCGCTGCACGCATAGTGGAGATGGGATTTCTTCAAATCCCATCCACTATGCTGTAACATCTGGCCGCTGCGGATTGGACTCTGTGGATGTACACAGCGTCCTTCTCGCAGCGTTTACTGACCGTAGGAACATGCCCTTATAAAGTTTTTGAAAATTAACCAGATATTGCGTTCAACTCAGATTTCGTGTATGTGTATCCTTTATTTAACTCTTTATGTACCATTTTATTAATGAGGGGATCTGGCTGACACCAGTACATTAATAAACCTCAGGCTTGGAATATATATATATATATATATATATACTGCTCCAAAAAATAAAGGGAACACTAAGATCCCACATCTTAGATATCACTGAATGAAATATTCCAGTTGTAAATCTTTATTCATTACATAGTGGAATGTGTTGAGAACAACAACAAAAAAAATTATCAACATAAATCACAACTAATATCCCACGGAGATCTGGAGTTGGAATGAGGCTCAAAATTGGAAAATGAAGTTACAGGCTGATCCAACTTCAGTAGAAATGCCTCAAGACAAGGAAATGATGCTCAGTAGTGTGTGTGGCCTCCACGTACATGCATGACCTCCCTACAATGTCTGGGCATGCTCCTGAAGAAGCGGTGGATGGTCTCCTGAGTGATCTCCTCCCAGACCTGGACTAAAACATCCGCCACAGTTGCTCAGTGACAAACACTAATGGTTGCTATCCCGCAATCCTTCTAAGGCAAACAGCTCTCCAGCATGGCTGTCAATGAAACATCGTGTTCATAAAAAATCCTACAGAAATATTCTCTATTTTCATCCATATCAAATCAAAAGCATAGGGAATTATAGCAGAGCCTATAGCCGGAATTATAGCAGAACCTCCAAGGTTCTACGGACACCATATTACGGCTGTGCACAACTAGAAGGTTGTATGGTGCGGTAATGCAGGGGAGTGTATGATTTCTATGTCAGCATTCTTATGTAATGACATTCTGCAAAGTAATCTATATTATAAAGCAATTATATAATAATTTGTGTCCGTATATGGAGGTTTGGCACCCAGGAACGCTGTCTGCCTGTACTGCTTTTCGTTTTCTTTATGTTATGAGTAGAAGGTTATGAGGCTGGAAGAGAACTTCAATGAAGATTGCAATAGACAACACTAGTAGTTCATCTGGGAAATTTCATCAGTGTGTGAAGACGAAAATAACTTAAAAACAGAGAGACCCATAAATCTGTAGAAAAGCAATGTACAGTATCTTGACCATATGTACAGGATACATATAAAGATTGCTATAAACATATCTCATGGAGTAAGTGATGAAAAAATGCAGCATAGTATAAAATGATTTTTTTTTAACTATAAAATGTTGAAAACGAGAGTAATGATGTGCTCACTCACCTGTTGTTCCTAGCGGTGGATTCTCCAGCGGGATGTTTGCACATTCTCTTGCCTCATTCTCCTCTTATACCAACTGAGCTGGAAAAGGAAGAGTCCCAACCTTTCCTCTGTTCTTCCTCTGTTTGTGGGGAGGAGGCCGCCCCCTGCATCAGCTGGAAACTCAGTCTGGGCATCTATTGTCAGGCAGTAATTTATGACACAAGTTGCTACAGTTTTCTTTCCTCCCACTGTGAAACTCTATAAAAGGCAAAACAAAAGCAACTGAATGAGAAAATGAATTTAAGAAAATAGAACAGTATGTTTATTGCATACCGTATCAATATTTTCTGTATTAGTGTGATTATAATAATAATCTTTATTTTTATATAGCGCTAACATATTCCGCAGCACTTTACAGGTTGCACACATTATCTTTGCTGTCCCCGATGGGGCTCACAATCTAAATTCCCTATCTGTATGTCTTTGGAATGTGGGAGGAAACCAGAGAACGCGGAGGAAACCCACGCAAACACGGGGAGAACATGCAAACCCCTTGCAGATGTTGTCCTTGGTGGGATTTGAACCCAGGACTCCAGCATTGCAAGGCTGCAGTGCTAACCATTGAGCCACCATGGATTTCATCACTGTACATATTGCACATTTTGAGTTGTGATATGATCTCTGTTCCTTTTCTGATCAGGTATTTAAATAGAAATTCTGCATTTATCAAAATGTCACTATTGAAATCTGCATAAAATACTGAGCAATTTTCTTTTAGGTCTCAAGGTCTCATTTGTTTGTCACTTACATGTTCTGTGTTTTTCACAAATAGAGAATGTACCCATTATGGTCTTTGGAGCTGTTTGCATGTCCATGTTTGTATGCACACTGAGTGGTTCGCAAAAAGTCACAAAGACATTTCTGTTTTAGATCCAACTTACTGATCAAAATGACCCATACGAGTCTATGGGTCCGTGAAAATCACAAAGAGAAAAAGGATGGCATCAGTAATCAGTATACAGGACTTGTGCTGTCTGTGAGTGAGGCTATGTTTGAACATTGCGTACTTGCTTGCCAAATTTCTGCAAGGTTTCTGCATGTCTTGGCAGAAAAACGCAGCTGAAAATATGCACGTTTTTTATGTGTTTTTGCATGCGTTTTTGTAAATCCATGGAGCTAAATAAAGATATATGATTAAAAAAAAAGAGAATTATGATGTCACTTCCTTGTTCAACCTCTCCAGCCAGATACCCTCATTAATGTTAAATAAAGACACACACACACAGTCACCAGCCTATGTAGGAGCATTAACATAATTAAGAAACATATGCTGTAACAAAACAGCAATTGTCAGAAATCTGCGTGAAATACAATATCTGTTTATTTTTCAAAATATGTAAATTAAAAAATTGTGTGAGCTCCCGCATAGTTTTCATAACCATCAGAGGGAAAACTGAGGGCTGATGTTAATATTCTGGGAAGGAGCCAATAGCTATAACCAGGCTATTAATATCAGTTCACAGCTGTTTGCTTAGCCTTTACTGGCTAGTTTACAGGGGGAAAAAATTAACATGGGAACCCCTATAAAATCAAACCAGCAAAGGTTAGGCAGACAGCTGCAGGCTGATATTAATTGCCTGGGAAGGGGCCATGGATATTGGCCCCTTCAAGGCTAAAAACATCAGCTCTCAGCCACCCCAGATATGGCGCATCTATAGCCTCGCTCTTGCCACTTGCCCTGTAGCGGTGGCAAGTGGGGTTCATATTTGTGGGGTTGATGTCACCTTTGTATTGTCAGGTGACATCAAACCCACAGGTTAGTAATGGAGATGCGTCTATAAGACACCTATCCATTACAAACCCCATAGTGATATTGTATTAAAAAAACAGACACCCAGAATAAAGTCCATTATTTGAAATAATCACACAGACTCCTTTATTAAATCTAAGTTTACTATACTTACTGAACGTCTAATCCCCGATGCCCTCGTCTCCTGCAAACAATAAAAAATAATAAACCAACATATAATACTATTCTGTCCGACGTAGTCCACTTAATACCGAGAGTCCCACGGCGATCTCACATGTAGAACAGTCACATTGGAGATGTGACCGCCCTACCCGGCCGCTGGCAATACACAGACAGGAGGTGATCGCTCCCGCAGTGTATCACCGAGCCGCCTTGAGAGTTCACCGGAGTGAAGAAAATAAAACGCTGCAAATGTGGACAGAAATTTACTGATCACGTGCACAATACTTCAGGATTGTCATTGCATTGCCTTGCACAAGTATTCCATTGCATTTTTGGACCATTTACGCACGTAAAAAAAACGCATCGTGTGCACATAGCCTTACATGGAAATTTACAGGAGAAGCTTTGTAATTTAATTAATTTTTTAACTCGGACTGGAAAATCTGACCCAACACTGATGAAACTCTGATCCAAAACAATGAAAAGCAGAAGTCTGTTTTTACGTACAATAAAAATCCTGGATGCCTGAGGAAAGCCAACCCCCTACCCCTCTCTAGAAGAAACTAAATATTTGCAGGATTAGCATGGGTCATATCCCCCAACTTCTATAAATAGGTTCTCACTTACAAAACCCCTTTCATAGCCATTATTTATTATTAATATTATTATTTATTTATTATGCTTTGCTTATATAGCGCTTTTTTATTCCACAGCACTTTACAGACATTATCATCACTGTCCTCATTGGAGCTCACAATCTAAATTCCCTATCAGTATGTCTTTGGTATGTGGGAGGAAACCGGAGAATCCGGAGGAAACCCATCTAAACACAGGAAGAACATGCAAACTCCTTGCAGAGGTTGTCCTTGGTGGGATTGATCCCAGGACCCAATCACTGCAATGCTAGCCACTGAGCCACCATGCTGCCGATTATAGAGTTTGAGGCTCCTGAAAATGCCCACCACCCATATACACAGAGTATAATACCCACACACAACGAAAAAGGGCTGTGGCATGAAGGGGTTAAAATTGTCTCTGTCACTAAAGGTACCTTCACACTGAACAACTTTACAACGAGAACGACAATGATCCGTGACGTTGCAGCATCCTGGATAGCGATCTCATTGTGTTTGACATGCAGCAGCTATCTGGATCCCGCTGTGCCATCGCTGGTCGGAGCGAGAAGTCCAGAACTTTATTTGGTCGTCAGGTCGGCGTGATTCGTCATGTTTGACAGCAAAAGCAACGATGCCTGCAATGTTTTTTCACGGAGCTAACAACCAGTGAGTCGCCGTTACGTCGCTGGATCACTCCCGCATCGTTCTGGAGTTGCTGTGTTTGACGTCTCTACAGCAACCTAACAGCGACGCTCCAGCGATCTAGTTTACGTCAGATCGTTGTCTATATCGCTGGAGTGTCGCTAAATGTGACGGTACCTTAAGGGGTTAAAGCATAGTAAATAGTAGTGGTTGCAATATATACAATATTAAGCATTATTCCAACACCCCCATTCAACAACCACTTATTCTCTTAGTCCCATAGTGGTTCTGAATTCTTCAAATTTGGATCTTGGAAGCTGCTTTGTCATAATATCAACTAGCATCTAGTCGAGTCTCTCAATAAACAAACTCAATTATGCAACATTCTATCAAATTACGCAGGTGATGGTGTTTAACATAGATGTGTTTGGTTCTCACATTGATCTTCTTACTGCATGCAAGTTTAATCCATCCTCGGTTGCCTTCATTGGTTGAGTTGATGGCTTACTAAGATCACCTAACAATTGGTTTAACCAAATGACCTCTTGACTTACATGGCCTGCATTCCCCTACTCTGCTTCTGTAGATGACAAGGCTACAGACATCTGTTTTCTGCTAGACCAGGAAAAGGAACTTCATCCAAGCTTGAACAAATAGCCGCTTGTCGATTTACAATCACTTAAAAGGATTGTACCATGAACAAAAGTATATTTTAATCAACAGATCTTGGAATAAAAACAAGTTCCACTATTGGATGTTTAAAAAAAAATGGTCCTGTACCCAGATAATCTTATAAACGTGCCCTAGTAGTTTCAAATTGCTGTTTCAGAATTTAAGTCATTTTTTTAAATTTTTGTTTCATCTTGATGAATCATAATCACATTGTCTACAAATAAGATTCGATACATCCACTTTCCGTCTGTACATTCTGTGTGTAAATACAAATCTGCTTAACCTCTTTTAAATCCTTTTTCCAATAAGACGTTGTTCAGGTTGGTGCTCCATGCTCTTGCCGATTTCTTAAGACCATAGAGATATTTTTTTGTATGCAAACAAGATTCTCTTCACGCTCTTTGATATAACCCTCAGATTGAGTCATGTACAAGTCCTATTCAATAGCACCATTTAAAAAGGCAGTTTTCATGTCCAATGTCTGACAAACATCTTTTGTACAACAGCTATACCCATTAGAGTCCTGAATGTGGTCTGCTTAATAACTGGAGAAAATGTAGCATCATAATCTTCATCATATTTCTGAGAATATCCTTTTGCAACTAATTGTGTTTTAAATCTGTGAGCATTGCCTTCTGAGTCATGTTTGGTCTTAAAACCCCATTTACATTTCATTGCTTTCTTGCCTTGTGGTAGTTTGATAAGTTTCATACCATGACTGTGACTCTGATTCAGGTAGTGTTTTCAAAAAGTAGGATAGACGCTTAGCTGGTATACCCTTGTTTGATCTTGACAATCTCCTGACTTCAGGATCACCTTATATTTCTGTTGCTTATTCAGTGGTTGAAGAACCTAACCAAACATCTACATCCTTTTCCTTGTTATTTTGACATTTTGACTGTTGTTGCTTCAGCTGGACTACCAGTGTAATGTCATGAAACATGAGCAACACAAAGTTCTCATCAATCATTACATCTTTGCTTATTGTGACCTTGTTCGTTTCTGCGTGCAGGATTCTATATCCATTCTGGATTTCACTGTAGCCCACCAGGATCTTCTTTTGCATGAGATTCCTACTTGGTACATTTTTCTTTGGGAATATGTATAAATACTTTACTTTTCAATATTCATATGTGTTGTACTTCAGGCTTCTTGCTGTTCTAATGCCCAAATAGAGTTTTCTCAGTAGCTTTATAGCTAGTCTGTTTGAAGGTAGCAAGCTGTCATGATTGCTTTGCCTCAATATGTTGTTGACAAATCTGCATCAAATAGCATACTTCTTCCACTTTCACAAAGTGTCTGGTTCCTTCTTACTGCTACACCATTTTGTTCAGGGTTACATGGTATAGTGATCTGAAACACAATACCATTTTATATTCAGTTCCATTATCTGTATGCAGAATTTTTGGCATTCTCCCAAATTTGCTATATACTGTACTTCAGCGAGATAATTTTTTAAGTTTCTCTGGAACTACATCTTGAATAATCATCAACAAATTTGAGAAAATATCTCTTTTTTCCAGAGTTCGAGTACTCTTTGGACCACAAACATCTACATGTATTAAGTCCCGAAGCTGCTATGATTTTGTAGCACTATTCTTTGGAAAGGATTTTTCTTACCATTTTCCCTTTAACCACTTTCCGACATTGGGCGTAATAGTACGCCGATATTGACTCCCCCTGTTTGATGAACCTTTCCGGCCACATGACAGCTGATATACACAGAAGATATTTGCCCTCAACAGCCGTGGGTGGAATCACGATCTACCCGCAGCTGTTAACTAGTTAAATGCCGCTGTCAATTTCTGACAGCGGCATTTAACTTCACGCTTACTGGAAGCACGTCACTAATCCCGCCCATTGGTGACCCTGTCTGAAGCACACCTCTATGGTTGTCATTGCTGGATTGCTATCAGCGCCACCCTGTGGTCTGCGCTCATAGCGAGTGAGCATTTCTGCTACACACAGGTGATCTGATCATCGCCTGTGTGTAGCAGCGGCAATCGAAGTAGTGCAGCTTCTAGTCTCCCACAGAAACTATTGAAGCATGCAAAAAGTAAAAAAAAAAGATTTTAAAAATATAAAAAAATAAAAAATATCAAAGTTCAGATCACCCCCCTTTCGCACCATTCAAAATAAAACAATAAAAAAAACATCAAATATACACATTTGGTATCACCGCCTTCAGAATCGCCCGATCTATCAATATAAAAAAAGAATGAACCCGATCGCTAAACAGCGTAACAAGAAAGCAATTCAAAACGTCAGAATTACGTTTTTATGGTCGCCACTACATTGCAATAAAATGCAATAACAGGCGAACAGATGATTCTATCTACACTAAAACGGTATCAATAAACATGTCAGCTCAACGTTCAAAAAATAAGCCACAACCCAGCCCCAGATCATGATAAATGAAGATGCTACAGGTCTCAGAAAATTGCGCCTTTTTTTTACCGAACTTTGGATTTTTTTTTTACCACTTAAAAAAGAACCTAGACATGTTTAGTGTCTATGAACTCGTAATGACTTGGAGAATCATAATGGCATGTCAGTTTTAGCACTTGGTGAACATGGTAAAAAAAAAACGACAACTGTGGAATTGCACTTTTTGTGCAATCTCACCGCACTTGGAATTTTTTTCCCATTTTCAAGTACGATATGTTAAAACCAATGGTGTCATTCAATAGTACAACTTTATCGCAAAAAAACAAGCCTTCACATGGCCATATTGACCTAAAAATAAAAAAGTTGTGGCTCTTGGAATAAGGGGAGTAAAAAACAAAAACGGAAATGCCTCTGGTCGTGAAGGGGTTAAGACAGCTAGTACATTTCATTGTCTGATTACACAGATCGATTGTAATACCATTAGCAAGTTGTTTTTTAACTAACTTTCTTGTTGCTTCTGGGTCTCTATGTGCAAGATGCCTGTGCCATACAAGGATACAATTTTTTTGTTTTTCATGTTTAGCAGTTGTAATGCTGCGGTGCCGGCTCCAAGTTTTTGAGGGCCCCGGGCGAGAGTCTCAGTGGGCCCCCCCTTTAACACATACCATGATTCATGATGCATAGATACAGCAGAGAAATATAGCACAGCCACGTAGCATATAACACAGCCCACGTAGTATATAGCACAGCCACATAATATATAACACAGCCACATAGTATATAACACAGCCATGCAGTATATAGCACAGCCACGTAGTATATAACACAGCCCACATAGTAACACAGGCAGCCCACGTAGTACTGTATATAGCACAGCCAGCCATGTAGTATATAGTCTACAAGTCCCAGCATCACTCAGATTCCATACTGTAGGTCTGTGTAGTGTCGGACTACAAGTCCCAGGCAGGCTGCATCCCCCCGCATTGCTTTGAGACCAGGAAGGAAGACTCACTGCTTCACTTTCACTGTCATGTCACTCACGAGTCACGACTTACGACGTCACCCCCGACCGTTGTGGACACAGGGTGCACGTGCACTGACTGCTGCTCGTCTCTCTGCTGCTCGCTGCCGCGCTGGACCTGGACGGTGGACTCGGACCGTGTCACGACGATCTGTGTGTGAGCTCTTAGGATGATGGGCTCATCCTCACTCTCACCCGGAAGTGACCACCGCCGGCCCGGAAATTACTCTTCGTATCCCCATGGTGATTATTCCTGCAGCTGCGCAGCATCAGCCGTGCCTCCTGCTGCCGGGGATGTCACCTTCAGCTCAGAGTCCTGGATGGGAGTTGACTGTGTAGTGACAGTCACACAGCAAACTAGCACAAGGAGGGGTGTAGTCCAGCTTCAGGGGCCGCCCCCATGATGCGCCTCAGTGTCGGCATCAGTGTCTTACTGTTATGGTCCCCCCATCTCGTCAGGGCCCAGGCAGTTGCCTGGGTACGCCAGGTGTTGACGCCGGCCCTGGGAAGAACCGTACATAGTGAAGAGGCAGTGACCCACAAAGTTCAAACACAAAAGTCTCTTTAGTGTGTTACTTCACACATAAAGGTGCATAGCATTTTATAGTACACGTCATCAAAGTTCAATACACACAGTTGCATCTCGTCTCAGTGCCCATTTCATAGCACTACACATCATATAGCTTCAACAAACCTTATGAAAGCAAACATCACAATAGTAAATCTATAGGATGAAAATATCCTGTGATGTCAATAGACATAGACTGGAAATATGTCGCACATAAAATGAGCAACAAAGAAAAAACCACGACAAAAAATTCCAATAAAGATAATAATTAGCAAAAGATTATTTTATTAAAGTGACCAGGTACAGATGACATGGGAGGAAAAGAGGAGGGGGAGGAAGAGAGAGAAGTACACCCTCTCACACATGTCAGAGTAAAACACTCACAGAAATATATGTAATTCCAAAAGGGTACATGGGTATGAACTATTATAAGATAAACTGGCCATTATTGCACATTAGCCCATATAGCCTTGAAAAGAAATCCGGCACCCCTATATAACAAATAAGAATGTAGCCAAAAAGGCTGTTATAATTACCAATGGAGCCGGGGATATAACTGTGAGCGTCTTTCCCGACGCGCGTTTCGGCAGTCATCATATAGCTTTTAGATTGCAGTCCCTAAACGCGCTGGACCTCTCCTTGTCCAGTATCCATGGGGCAACCGCACGCTATATTTCAGTCTCCAAACACAGCTTCACATGTTGCAGACACTAGACACGCCAGTCCTCCTCTGACTAGTTCCCGTGGGTGTCCTGCACCGCTGTATCACAGACTCTTTACTCATGCAGCCCAGGATATCCTCCAGATAGCAGCTGGGCACCATATCCACCTGTTTGCAATCGTTACATTTGCCAGTCCTCTTTCGGGCAGAGGCCATCTACCTTCAGTACACGTCTGGGCACAGGATTGTCTACATCCGACTCTTTCGGGCACAGGAAATCCACCTCGGGGCACAGGACTGTCCACATCCGAGACCAGTTACCATGGACAACTTGCATCGCTGTGTACGCTGCGGGTGCCAGGCTATTCAGCTGCCATAGCTGCTGGCTCTGCTTACCTGTGCTGCTTCACACACACAGCCAGCGCTCTGCAGGCCTCTGCTCTGCACAACAGCTCACACCAGACTGACACTGACATTACACTTGACACAGCCATACTCCTTACTGCAGGGTTTTTAACAAACAAACCTGTGTCTCTCAGGCATATGGAAAACCCGGACCGGAAATCCGTGACTGCCATGCACACCTATGGACTTCTTTCGTCTTCATGCACAACCTGGGGAGAACAAACAGCGACCTCTACTTGTGACACGAGTCACTGCCTCACACAGTGTATACACTTTCCTTGCATTTTAGCTGGTACAATTCATCTTTGATTTTTCCTTCTGAATTCATATACTGACCATTAGGCAAGATCACTTTCTCTGACTTACTTTGGTCAAGGTTAGATAAGAAGCTTCTGTCATTAGCCATATGAAAGTTGCTCCAGAGTCTATACTCAGTGCATGCTTTAATGTACTTGCGTTGGCATTAAACGCAGCTACAGTACTTGAAGTGTCATCTTCTTCAGTAATGGGACTTTTCACCCTTTGATGATTATTTTGCTTTTTCATCTGATTCATTCTAGCCTTTCAGACTCTGCAGTCAGCCTTTAGTAACCCTGATTTCTTGCAGACAAAACTGTCACATGTTTCCTTCAAATTACTTTTATTTTTGTGTAGATCTTTAGTTTTTAAAGTGGAATCTGCTTTGGATACCTCACTGCTGCTTATACATTCTGTCTTTCGCTTATACTCATCTACAAGCTTTTCTCTGACATACTCCTATGTAAACTCATAATCTGGGCATGCATCTAGTGCAGTTACAAGTGTGTCATAGCTTTCTGGTAGACCTCTTAGTAGTAGTGCAGCAACACGGAACTCCATTAGCTCTTCCCCAATGCCCTGCAGGCGCTCCACAATTTCTAGAGTATTTCTTATGTAATCCTGCCTAACTTTATCCTTATTTAGCGTAAACTGATACAGCTTTCTCATTAAATAGAGCTTATTGATGATATTTATCCTTTCTTTCTCTGATATTCCCACATTTCTTTTACAGTTTCACATTGAATTTATAGGATTGGAAGTTCTAGTTAGTCAGATTTGGCACTGTGAACTTCATAGAGTTGCTGCTGGCAGCCATCTTTGCTTCTTCTTCTTAGTAAACTGTTGTTCTCTCTCGCCTAGGCTGTTCTCTGGGACTTTGGGTGTCTTGGTTCCTTGGTCCATAACCTGTTGGCAATCTCTGTACTGTCCCGCCGTTCAACAGTGAATCTATGTATATAATTGTCTAAGGGGTACTTCCGTCTGTCTGTCTTTCTGTCTGTCGGCAACTTCCGTCACGGAAATCCCGCGTTGCTGATTGGTCTCACCAGCTGCCTGTCATGGCTGCCACGACCAATCAGTGACGGGCACAGTCCAATTAGTCCCTCCCTACTCCCCTGCAGTCAGTGCCCGGCGCCCGCATACTCCCGAGTCCCCTCCACTCACCTCTCACACAGGGTTAATGCCAGCGGTAACGGGCCGCGGGTACCGCACTCCGTAACCGCTGCTATTAACCCTGTGTGACCAAGTTTTTTACTATTGATGCTGCCTATGCAGCATCAATAGTAAAAAGACCTAATGTTAAAAATAATTTTAAAAAACCCTGCTATGCTCACCTTCCGTAGTGCGACGATGCGCTCGCGGCTGCCGCCATCTTCCGTTCCCAGAGATGCTTTGCGAAATTACCCAGAAGACTTAGCGGTTTCGTGAGACTGCTAAGTCATCTGGGTAATTTCGTAATGCATTTCTGAGAACGAAAGATGGCGGCAGCCGCGTGCATAGGGACAGCTTCGCTGGATCCCAGCAGGTGAGTATATAACTATTTTTTATTTTAATTATCTTTTTTTAACATGGATATGTGCCCACACTGCTATATACTATGTGGGCAGTGTTATATAGCACGTGGGCTGCATTATATACAGCGTGGCTGCTATATACACTACATGGCCAGTGTTATATACTACGTGGGCAGTGTTATATACCGCATGGGCTGCATTATATAATATGTGGCCAGTGTTATATACTATGTGGGCAGTGTTATATACCGCGTGGGCTGCATTATATACCGCGTGGCTGCTATATACTACGTGGCTGTGCTATATACTACGTGGCCAGTGTTAGATACTATGTGGGCTGTGTTATGTACTGCGTAGCCTGTGCTATATATTACGTGGCCACTGTTATATACTGCATGGCCTGTGTTATATACTATGTCGCCTGTGTTATATACTGCGTGGGCTGTGTTATATACTATTTGGGCTGTGTTATATACTCTGTGGTCTGTATTAATGCATCGGGTATTCTACAATATGTATGTAAGTATATAGCAGCCACATAGTATATAGCACAGGCCACATAGTATTTGTCTGCTATATACTACATGGCTCCTATATACTACGTGGCCTGTGCTATATACTATGTGGCTGCTATATAAATACATACATACATACTGTACATATTCTAGAATACCCGATGCGTTAGAATCGGGCCACCATCTAGTATATAAATATTCAGGAACAAAGATAACACAACTTACAACTGATATTTCTTATAGCTTAGGATCTTAGCATCTTGTCTGTCAGCTTGCAAAGTGAAAGTAAAAATGTTCTCCAGCTACACACAGTGAACAGGAACTTCTTGGTTTTTTTTTTACAATGCCTTACTGGTGATATAACACTATTGCCAGAGACCAAAATTCATTCGCTATTAAACAGTAGTAAACAGTAGTTGTTGCAATATCTACTATATAATTGTCTAAAGGTCACTTCCGTCTGTCCTTCTGTCTGTCACGGATATTCATTGGTCGCGGCCTCTGTCAGTCATGGAAATCCAAGTCGCTGATTGGTCGTAGCAAAACAGCTACGACCAATCAGCGACGGGCACAGTCCGGAAGAAAATGGCCGCTCCTTCCTCCCCGCAGTCAGCGCCCACTCCGTACTCCCCTCCGGTCACAGCGCCCGCTCCGTACTCCCCTCCGGTCACAGTGCCCGCTCTGTGCTCCCCTCCGGTCACAGCGCCCGCTCCAAACTCCCCTCCGGTCACAGTGCCCGCTCCGTACTCCCCTCCGGTCACAGCGCCCGCTCCGTACTCCCCTCCGGTCACAGCGCCCGCTCCGTACTCTCCTACGGTCACAGCGCCCGTTCCGTACTCCCCTCCGGTCAGCGCTCACACAGGGTTAATGGCAGCATTGACCGCGGTGTAACGCACTCGGTTAATGCTGCTATTAACCCTGTGTGACCAACTTTTTACTATTCATGCTGCCTATGCAGCATGAATAGTAAAAATATCTAATGTTAAAAATAATAAAAAAATAAAAAATAGTTACATACTCACCTTCTGGAGCCTCCGGATCGAAGCGGCCGGTTACCGATGCTCCTCGCGACGCCCCGGTGACCGCTGCATGCAGTGCGGTCTCACGAGATGTTGACGTGCGGTCTCGCGAGACCGCTACGTCATCATCTCGCGAGAATGCAATGCAATCTTCAGACCGGAGCGCGCGAGGAGCATCGGTAACCGGATGCTTCGATCCGGAGGCTCCAGAAGGTGAGTATGTAACTATTTTTTATTTTAATTGTTGTTTTTTTACACGGATCTGGTGCATACTACGTGACTGGCCAATATACTACGTAACTGGGCAGTATACTACGTGGCTCTGTGCTGTATACTACGTGGCTTTGTGCTGTATACTACGTGACTGGGCAATATACTATGTGGCTGGGCAGTATACTACGTGGCCGGGCAATATACTACATGGCTGTATACTACGTGACTGGGCAATATACTACGTGGCTGGGCATTATACTACGTGGCTCTGTGCTGTATACTACGTGGCTGTGTGCTGTATACTACGTGACTGGGCAATATACTAGATGGCTGGGCAATATACTATGTGGCTGGACAGCATACTACATGGGCTGCGCAATATACTACGTGGGCTGCGCAATATACTACGTGGGCTGCGCATTATATTACAAGGGCTGGGCAATATACAACGTGGGCTGCGCAATATACTACGTGGGCTGGGCAATATACAACGTGGGCTGCGCAATATACAACGTGGGCTGCGCAATATATAACCTGCGCTGTGCAATGTACTATGTGGGCTGGGCAATATACTACGTGGGCTGCGCAATGTACTACGTGGGCTGCGCAATATACAACATGGGCTGCACAATATACTGCGCGGGCTGTGCTATACACCAGGGGTGTCAAACTGCGTTCCTCGAGGGCCTCAAACCATGCATGTTTTCAAGATTTCCTTAGCATTACACAAGGTGCTGGAATCATTCTCTGCAGGTGATTAAATTATCACCTGTGCAATGCAAGGAAATCCTGAAAACATGACCTGTTTGCAGCCCTCGAGGAATGCAGTTTGACACCCCTGCTATACCCTACACATACATATTCTAGAATACCCGATGCGTTAGAATCGGGCCACCATCTAGTATACAATAATCAGCATTATTCCAACACAATAGGACATGTTCTGAGTCTCCCCGATTTCACACTCAAATCCGTTATTTTTACAGATGTGTGAATAGGTCAATGAAAGTTTATAGGTCGATGTGCCGTCCGATAAAAAATGGGGCAGCACATGCGCATCTCACACAGATGTGTAAATGTAGCATTAGGTGCACCCAGTAGTCTGAAAAATATGATAGATTGACAATGGATTTCAGGAATTGAAGACGTTATTTCTGTGTAAGTTACAGCTCACAGGGAGGCTGCATTCCACACATTCCCAAAGCAGTAAAGAAAATCTCTGGGCTGGTTACCCGTTGCCTTGGCTCTATATATCTGTTTCTTACAGACAGATTTATGGAGTTTCTTTCTGCATAACATCACAATGACAACAAATACACAACAGACATTCAATATGTGTCAATGCACTAAATGATCTATGCACCTCTTCATTACAAAACGCGTGTTTTAATTTTTTTTAAATCTTCATTTTGACAAACACTAAATTATCTAGATATATTTTAAATATTACCATTGAATAATAATAATAGTGATAATACTATCATTATAATCTTTCCCATACTACATTTATCAATGACAATTCTCACAACTCAGATACTGTATATACTCTTGTATAAGTTGAGATTTTCAGCACATTTTTTTGGGGAAGAAAATGCCCCCCTCGGCTTATACATGAGTCATTGTCCCAGAAAGTAAGCAGGGGAGGGGAGCGGCGGAGCAGCGTCAGGAGCTGGCGACTGTGACATCATACTCACCCTCATCGCTCCGTCGCTGATTGTCCCTGCATCTCAATTGTCCAGGCGCGGCAGCTTCTTCCTGTGTTGAGCGATCACGTGGTACCGCTCATTAAGATAATGAATATGTACGTATCTCCACTTCCATAGGCGTGGAGAGCATATTTATTGCCTTAATGAGCTGCACCACGAGACTGCTCAACACAGGAACAGCTGCTGCGCCTGGACAACGGAGATGCAGGGACATTCAGCGACGGAGCGAGGAGGGTGAGTATGATGGGGGAGGACAGGGGAGCCACGCATAGAATGAGTGGACTGAGAAAGCCACGCATACGACGGGGTAACTACGCAAATGATGGGGAGGACGGGGAGCCACGCATATGATTGGGGGAGGAGGGGTGAGCCACGCATATGATGGGGAGCCACGCATATGACGGGGAGGATGAGGGAGCCACGCATATGATGGGGGAGGATGGGGGAACCACGCCTATGATGGGGGAGCCACGCATATGACAGGGAAGGACAGGGGAGCCATACATATGATGGGGAGGACGGGGGAGCCAGGCATATGTCCAGGGAGGACAGGGAGCCACGCATACACCGAGGGGAACGGGGGAGCCACGCTTGCAATGAGGGGATGGGGGAGCCACACAGAGCAGGACAGGGATGAGGGGACAATGCATACCCGGCTTATACTCGAGTCAATAAGCTTACCCAGTTTTTCGTGGCAAAATTAGGTGCCTCGATTTATACTCTGGTCGGCTTATACTCGAGTATATATGTTAGGTTGCTTTGTCCACCATTCTAACAATTCCTCAAAGGATATATTGACTACCAGAGGCGTATCTTGGGGTTCAGCTCAGGGGGCACGAAGCATCTGATATTACCACCGTATGGTAAAATATAGTAAAATATACTATTTCTGCAGAACATATAGGTGATTACTGTACAGGTATATATAATGACTTACAGAGGATGTTCTTTCTGATGGAGTCGTTCATTTTTCATGTCTTTTCCATTTGGCCCAGACCAACATGGAAACTTCTAGATGGTAAAATTTTGCCCTAGAAAACATTTTGTACACAAAATGGTGGGCCATCAGCTCCTTTATACAGAGTATGGTGTCCACATTGCTCCCCTATACACAGTATGGTGGGCCCAAGGCTTCCCTATGGACACTATCACACCCCACACAGCTCCTCTAGACATAGTACGATGTTCCCACTGCTCCCCCAAAACATAGAATGATGACACCCACAGAATCTCACAATGTATAATGGCCCCCACAGTAGAACCCACTTTGTAAAATGACCCTCACACTGTATGATAGCCTCCACAGTAGTCCCCACACTAGCTTTCACACTGTATAATTGCCCCTGCATTAGCTTCCACACTGTATAATGGCCCTCACATTAGCACACAAACTGTATAACTGCCCCCGCAATAATAATAATCTTTATTTTTATATAGCTCTAACGTATTCCGCAGTGCTTTACAGTTTGAACACATTGTCATCGCTGTCCCCGATGGGGCTCATAATCTAGAATCCCTATCAGTTTGTCTTTGGAATGTGGGAGGAAACCGGAGGAAACCCACGCAAACACAGGGAGAACATACAAACTCATTGCAGATGTTATCCTTGGTTGGATTTGAACCCAGGACCCCAGCGCTGCAAGGCTGCAATAACCTCCAAACTGTATAATGTCCCCTACAGATGTGGCAGGAATAGACTGCAGGCAGGATGTCACTTTTGAAGAGCCGCTATGGAGCCAAAACAGCAGAAACCACCCACATGTGACTCCATTTTTGAAAGTATGACTCTTGAGGACTTTATCTAGGGGAGAAGTGAGCATTTTAAACTCGCAGATGATTCACAGAATTGTGTAAAATTGTGCAGCGAAAATGATTTTTTTTTCCCACTACAATATTGTTTTAGCCCCAAGTTTTTAATTTTCAAAAGGGCTTTTAGTAGGAAATGGATCACTTAATTTGTTATGCAATTTTTCCCGAGTTCAACAATTTCCTATATGTCATCGGAAACTACTTTTCAGGCACAGTACAAAGCTCAGAAAGGAAGGAGCGAAGTATTGAAATGCAGATTTTGCTGGAATGGGTTATATCACATTGGCAGAGCTCCTACAGTGCCGGAACAGCAGAACCCTCTATAATTGACCACATTTTACAAGCTGCACCCCTCCGTGAATACATCTAGTGGTGCAGATGGGATAATGACACCGCATGTGTGTCACGCAATTTTAGACCATTCTGTG
The DNA here is from genome assembly GCF_032444005.1 of Ranitomeya imitator. Classification (NCBI taxonomy): domain Eukaryota; kingdom Metazoa; phylum Chordata; class Amphibia; order Anura; family Dendrobatidae; genus Ranitomeya; species Ranitomeya imitator. The sequence continues at coordinate 553,214,868 of NC_091286.1, read as the reverse complement.
GTGAAGAACTAATAATTACATTTTCATTACTAAAATACTGTTTTAGCCCCAAATGTTTTATTTTCATAAGGGAAATGGGCAAAAAGGCCCGATAATGTGTTAAACAATTTCTCCTGAACATGGAAATACCCCATATAAGGCAGTACAGTACTGTTTGCCCACACGGCAGGGATTGGTAGGGAAGGAGCGTTATTTGACTTTTCCGGCAAAGATTTTTCTAGAATACTTTGCAGACTCCATTTGCAGAACTCCTGATGTGCTTAAACAGTGGAACAGTGTGCAGTTTAGGCACATCGTGGGGCTCAGAAGGGAGTGGGGCATTTGGATTTAGGAGGACAGATCTTGCTGGATTTCTTTTGGTGGAAGCCATTTAGCTTTGCCAGAGCCTTTATACTATCAGTAACTTGGACACCCCCTATTTTTCTGTTAACAGATGACGGACCCGAGTGGGGACTTGTTTTTTGTGGGCTGAGTTGAAGCTTTTATTGGTGGCAATTTGGGTAGAGAACATTTTGGATTAGTTTACATTTATACTGTGTTCTACGCTGAGCACTTACATCAGGGTTACTATCTAAATATCTGAAACACGTGATTTAGATGAAAACCCTGACAGATCCATTCACTAATGAGGCAAGCAGAGTTTCTATGATCTCCATTTGGCCTCTGTTTAGCAGTGTCCGGCTTTTCAGAGGTGCACAAAACTGTGGCCGACCTCACCTATAAAGATGGACACCACCAGATCATGGACCAGACGACATTCAAAGTGTCTCCATCTGCATCATTATAGGGAATATTCTGCCAAAGATTCCGTCTGAATCACGAATGAGATTTGCAAAGAGACGCCAGTGAAAGTGCTCAACTTAGTGCAGGAAAAATGTGTGCCCAACCTTACTGCGAACTTTGGGAGGCAGAAGAAACAAATCAACATCAGGTCAAGAATTGCTTTTATTTATTTTTTTACGCAGTTTCTCGTGCACTATAAGTGACTAGATGACTTTATTCTTCAGGCAGGTGCAATTACAGTGATACAGTTTTATATGGTGACAGACACCCAATCAACATACTGACGCTGCCGAACAGTGATGATGACAGCTGCTGGAAGTTTAGACAGCTTCTGTGTGCTGGCCTGTCAGGATATTAATATGGGAAAAACAATAAAATTCCGGCTCTTTAATCCCTAATAGCCCCAAGTGATCTATCTATGTAAAGTAAAGCACACCCGAGTTGAAGACAGAGAGAGGTACTCTGGTTCTATGTAATTGGCTGAACAATGGCGATAATAAGGGCTCACCTATTATGCTATAGAGTGACTGCTGTTAATGAGTAATGTTTATTGGTTTTTTTTTTAATGCCATTCACCGTATGGTAAAGTGATAAGGCAGCTTTATTCCTTGGGTCAGTACAATTACAGTCATTCAACATTTATATTGTTTTTCTTTATTTTTTGCTGGTTTTGCACAATGAAAACTGTTTTATAGGAAAGGGAATTGCTTTTGCATCGCTATATTCTAGGAGCTGTAACTTTTTTATTTTTCCACTGACAGTTGTACGGTGGTCTGTTTTTATGGGACAAGATGACATTTTCAGTGATGCAATTTTTATTTATATTCATCTTTTTGATCTTTGATGTTGTATTCTACTTTATGTTCGGCGGTCTGATGAAAAAGCATAGTTTTTTACCACTTTTTATTTTTTTCCGATGTTTACTGAAGGGGTTAACGTTTGACAGTTTTCTAGATTGTGTTCTTCCGGAAGTGACATTACCAAATATGTGTACCTTTTTTGTTATTTTTGTTTGTGCATAAATATACAGTGGGGCAAAAAAGTATTTAGTCAGTCAGCAATAGTGCAAGTTCCACCACTTAAAAAGATGAGAGGCGTCTGTAATTTACATCATAGGTAGACCTCAACTATGGGAGACAAACTGAGAAAAAAAATCCAGAAAATCACATTGTCTGTTTTTTTTATCATTTTTTTTGCATATTATGGTGGAAAACAAGTATTTGGTCAGAAACAAACAATCAAGATTTCTGGCTTTCACAGACCTGTAACTTCTTCTTTAAGAGTCTCCTCTTTCCTCCACTCATTACCTGTAGTAATGGCACCTGTTTAAACTTGTTATCAGTATAAAAAGACACCTGTGCACACCCTCAAACAGTGTGACTCCAAACTCCACTATGGTGAAGACCAAAGAGCTGTCAAAGGACACCAGAAACAAAATTGTAGCCCTGCACCAGGCTGGGAAGACTGAATCTGCAATAGCCAACCAGCTTGGAGTGAAGAAATCAACAGTGGGAGCAATAATTAGAAAATGGAAGACATACAAGACCACTGAATCTCCCTCGATCTGGGGCTCCACGCAAAATCCCACCCCGTGGGGTCAGAATGATCACAAGAACGGTGAGCAAAAATCCCAGAACCACGCGGGGGGACCTAGTGAATGAACTGCAGAGAGCTGGGACCAATGTAACAAGGCCTACCATAAGTAACACACTACGCCACCATGGACTCAGATCCTGCAGTGCCAGACGTGTCCCACTGCTTAAGCCAGTACATGTCCGGGCCCGTCTGAAGTTTGCTAGAGAGCATTTGGATGATCCAGAGGAGTTTTGGGAGAATGTCCTATGGTCTGATGAAACCAAACTGGAACTGTTTGGTAGAAACACAACTTGTCGTGTTTGGAGGAAAAAGAATACTGAGTTGCATCCATCAAACACCATACCTACTGTAAAGCATGGTGGTGGAAACATCATGCTTTGGGGCTGTTTCTCTGCAAAGGGGCCAGGACGACTGATCCGGGTACATGAAAGAATGAATGGGGCCATGTATCGTGAGATTTTGAGTGCAAACCTCCTTTCATCAGCAAGGGCATTGAAGATGAAACGTGGCTGGGTCTTTCAACATGACAATGATCCAAAGCACACCGCCAGGGCAACGAAGGAGTGGCTTCGTAAGAAGCATTTCAAGGTCCTGGAGTGGCCTAGCCAGTCTCCAGATCTCAACCCTATAGAAAACCTTTGGAGGGAGTTGAAAGTCCGTGTTGCCAAGCGAAAAGCCAAAAACATCACTGCTCTAGAGGAGATCTGCATGGAGGAATGGGCCAACATACCAACAACAGTGTGTGGCAACCTTGTGAAGACTTACAGAAAACGTTTGACCTCTGTCATTGCCAACAAAGGATATATTACAAAGTATTGAGATGAAATTTTGTTTCTGACCAAATACTTATTTTCCACCATAATATGCAAAAAAAATGTTAAAAAAACAGACAATGTGATTTTCTGGATTTTTTTTTTCTCAGTTTGTCTCCCATTGTTGAGGTCTACCTATGATGTAAATTACAGACGCCTCTCATCTTTTTAAGTGGTGGAACTTGCACTATTGCTGACTGACTAAATACTTTTTTGCCCCACTGTATGTATTTATTGGTATAATATTTTTTCTATTCTTTTCTTTATTTTATGATTTTTTTTTTTTTTACAATTTATTTAAACTTTTTTACTTAGTCACTATATGGGACTTTAAGTTTTATTACTCTAATAGCTGGTATAATGCATTATACCTGTCAGTGAGACACTGACAGAATGCCATTCAAACCATCTGCGCTCTTGATCATGTCACGGACGTATTTATGGGAGAGTGGAATGACATGCTCCCTGCCAGAGTATGTTAAATCCTGTTGCCAGAGATTGACAGCAGGATTTATCAGGTTAACAGCAGCAGGCATATCTTCACTCCACCCGTGGCTATTAAAGGCACATGATGGCTAATTAAAGTGGAAAGTTGCGGGCTCAGCGTGCGAGCCAGCATCAAAAGCAGGGACACGACATATGACGTAAATGTATGTAATATGTCATGAATGGATTAAGGAGCAATAAAGACTATGCACATAAGCCCTGGAATAGTGTATCCATTTTTGACCAAAGTCTTAATGTGACAGCAGTGTAAGAGCCTTATGTATAATTTTATTACTGTCTGAGCTGCACTTGGCAACCAATCAGGGCTCAACTTTAATTTCTTAAATATTTATGGAAAAATGAAACCTGAGGTATGATTGGTTGCAAAGACCGTTTTACTGGCTTTTCCATTTAGGAGTTGTTTGTCTTAAAAGTGTAAAAGTACAGAGGGCACAGGCTGAAATAGAAAACAAAAACCTATGATTTCACACCATTTTCGGTTTTTACACTTGTTACTTTGATGCACAATTTTCCACTTTGATCTAAGCCTGTCTGTAACGATTTTGAGATAACGTAATGAAACTACAGACTGCCCTACTTTCCCTCTTTGGGAACAGGAGAGAACAGACAAGTAATGTGATCTGGTTCACATGCAGCATTACACTATAGATTGAATATCTTCACAGAAATGGAGGGCGACTCATGTACTGTACAAACAATGTACTGAACACAAGTTCTCAGAGATTATATGTTACAATTTGACTATTTTTCCTTATGGCTGTAACACAAGTCTGAACCATGCCTTCAATAAAGAAGATCCACTAAAGCAGTGTTTCTCAACTCCAATCCTCAAGACCCATCAACAGGTCATGTTTTCAGGATTTCCTTAGTATTGGCCAGGTGATGGCATTAATGCTTGAGCAGGTAATGAAATTATCACCTGTGCAATACTAAGAAAATCCTGAAAACATGACCTGTTGGTGGCTCTTGAGGACTGGAGTAGTGAAACACTGTACTAAAGGGACACAACATGCTAAGGAATGAAAAGCCCAAGTCATAACATATCGAGGAAGCAAATGGTGAGTCGCATGGCCCCCATCTCACCTGACTCCTGATCTCAACCAAAAAACCTGATCGCAACCTGATCTGTTATGTTCAGACCTTCTCTACTAAACTTCATGGGAACAGCAAGTCCCCTAGACCTTAGTGAGGTGCTAGACTTCTGACCACCTCAGACACAAGCTGTGTGCACACATGTAGCAAAGGCTAACTTTACAAAACACGCCAAGCCTGATTCACTAAAGGGGCTCTCCGGCCTTATATGACTGCAGACTCTCTGGCACTGTTACCGGAAGTGACGGGCGAGCGACCACAAGTATGTGATTTGTGTACATGCAGTCATATGCCAACTAGATGGGCGCGGCCTCACTCAATGCAAGTGTTTTCAGGGAGGCCGGATACAGTCCAGTCGAAATGTGGCAGGAAGTATGTAAACCACACACTTGCAGTCACATGACCACCCACTCCCGGATGAGGAGGATCCTCACAGCGCAACGTGCACGCAATGTGAGGATTCACAAGTCTGCAGTCACATACAGCAAATGCAGATTTGTAGTCTAAGGTCGGACAACCCCTAAGGCGGGTGTTCTGCATGCCAATGTTAATGATGAGAGTGTATGAGTAAGATGCGCCTAATTTATTAAGAGACAAACCACTTATCTAGTTAGGGTCTGGAGTACCTTTCTGATGTAAGCAATGGAAAATTGTCAGCTCACCCTGTATAACCGGCATGTGTGGCAAGGTTCAGTCCTGTCTTGAATCAGAAACACTATAGGAGCCAGCATCCATACCTGGTAAAATCTATAGACTTTTTAAAACTTGTATTAAAAATACATGGGTCATGAGACAAAGCACCATAAAAAAGGGGTGGTTTACACTATTACGTGTTTCAGGTTGATATTGCACTATGACTAAGGGTCACATCAGCCAGAAGCGCATAATAGTGTAAACCCTCCAACCATTTTTATGGTGGTTTGTCTCATGACCTATGTATTTTTAATACAAGTTTAAATAAATGTCTAAGGATTTTACCATATTCAGATTACTCCTATACCTTTCTAAGGTGAGTTTCACCAGTGAAGAAGCTTAGCCCCATCCCATCCCCCTGACTTTGAAGAATTGGGGCCATCATCTTGATAACATCTGCAAGCAGTTTGTATGTTCTCCCCGTGTTTGCGTGGGTTTCTTCCGGGATCTCTGTTTTTCTCCCACACACCAAAGACATTCTGATAGGGAATCTAAATTGTGAGCCCCAGTGGGTACAGTAATTATGAATGTAAAGCGCTACGGAAATTGATGGCGCTATATAAACAAAGCATAATAATAAATAATTATCTGCATTAAGGTAACCTTTTCTATCTCTGCTAGATACACAACCAGTTCTGCTGATTGGCTATAAATTTAACCACTAGATCAGAAGACATGTTTGATTGATGTTGCAATGTAATTACTTGATCATACCAGTGTAAATCTGACAACAACTGTGCACTCTGATCACACTGAGCTTGTGCATACCTATCTAAAATCCTCAGTTCCCCAATTGCTGGAATGGGAAAATGCACCTAAAGAGCAAATTTTGAGTTTTTTCCCACATTTTGTATTGCAGTTTTGACTCGCAGATTTTATTGTGTTTTGGTGAGATTTTTGCAGTGGAAATGCACCAAATATCCTCACCCCACTAATACATCCAATATTAGAATTACAAATGCATAAAAACACATTATGAACAGAATCAAAACAGTGTCAGCCTGACAAATCCATGTCAAAAAGCTCTGTAAAAATTCCCTAAATAGCCACACAAGAGAATAGTAGTTACTTATAATTGCATTTTGCATCTTGTAGTCCTTATTCCATCATGGGCCATGCATTAGCCATTGAATCAGGATTGCAAGGTAGTTAATAGGATGTGTTCTACTGTACCTGATCATTTCCCTTAATGTATTTCTTAGCTGTGTTTTCTGAAGTAGTTTACGTCTCCTCTTACATGCCGGAAGTTCCTTACTGAATAATGTGATACAAGGAATGAGACAGAGAATCCCTTTCTCCCCGGCAGTAACGTCATACTGCTTGGCAACACCACAGTCCTATCTCATGTCTTCAAGTGCAAGACAGCAGCACCGGAGGATGGACTCGCTGCTGAGCCGTCTTTGTCTAAAGTTTGTGGTTAACACCGATAACCAGGATCCTTATGTAACAGCCTACCACCACTTCCATCAGATAAACACCTGAATAAACCAGTGTAAGGCAAAATTTTTTTGTTTTTTGCTACCTTTCTTCCCAGAGCCATAACTATTTTTATTTTTTCCATGTATATAGCCTTATGAGGACTTGGTTTTTAGCGGGGCGGGTTGTACTTTTGAACGACACCATTGATTTTACTCTTTATTGTACTGGAAAACAGTAAAAAAAACAAATCCAAGTGTGGTGAAACTGCAAAAAGATGTGCAATTCCACCATTGTTTTTTTGTTTTTTTTATATACCATGTTCACTAAAGGCTAAAACTGACCTGGCATTATGATTCTACACGTCAGTACGAGTACGCAGATACAAAACATGTATAGGTTCTTTTTATCTAAGTGGAGAAAAAAAATCCAAAGTTTGCAAGGAAAATAATAGAGTCGCTATTTTCTGAGACCCATAGCGTCTCCATTTTTCTAAACTGGGTGAGGGCTTATTTTTTTTTGCGCACAGAGATGATGTTTTTATTGATACCATTTTGGGGTAGATACGATGTTTTGATCGCCTGCTATTGGATTTTATTGCAATGTTGTGGTGGCCAAGAAAACTTAGTTCTGGCATTTCAATCTTTCTTTCTTGTTACGCCGTTTATCGATTTGATTAATTCTTTTTATATTTTGATAGATCAGACATTTTTGAATGCAGCGATACCGAATATGTGGGTTTTTTATATTGTTTCATTTTTGATGGGGCAAAAGAAGGGTGATTTGAACTTTTATGTTTCTTTTAATTTTTTTAATATGTTTAAAAACTTTTTTTTACTTTTTACTTGCTTCAATAATCCCCTTAGAAGACTTGAAGCTGCAGGCGCTAATGGACGAGTTTTTTTTACGTGCCTCCGGCCAGTGCGTGTTGAATACCACTGTCATAGATTGAGTAAAACAGTAATCAAAAAGCACAATTTCTGTAATAGTGCTCAGAGCATATTAAAGTGTAGCTCTCCCCACGTGTAAAGAGGGTATAATCACAGACATGTAGTACTCCCAAGAACATTACAATACTGAAAGGAAGGTGGATTAAGCCATAAACCACCAAAAAGTAGTATAAACGAGATACATTTTATTAAAACATTACATTAAAAACTTACTAAACTAAAACAACATGACAGCACTTAAAGAACTGTGGAGGAGACATGGAGGTAGCAAGAAGAGGGTAGAGGGCCAATAAGACATGGGGAAGCAGAGCCAAAAAGGTCACTAAGACGTAAAGGAAGCACCAAGTGATAAGAAATTCAGCTAGTGATTAGGATGCACCATGCACACCAGCAGTATAAGGTCCCATAAAAGATCACTTTTTCTTACCCGTAGTAGGTCTGCACTGCTGCAACCCTCCTTGTGGCCTCTAGGGGCATCCTATAATTAGGCTTAGCAAACTGACCTAGCAAAATGATTCTCCAGGTCAGTTCGATTATGCAGATGCCAAACATGTATATTTTTTTTATTATTTAAAGAAAATGTGTCACCACATTTGACCTACCTAAACCATAAATTTCGACATATAGGTTATAGACTGCTTAGGAGAGTGATCTCTGTATGCCTTATATCAGATGCCTTGCTGTTGATAACTCAACTTTTATCACTTTATATAAATTACCTCTTCCAGGCTATGGGTAGAACGTGGGCACCAAAAATATAGTGATGGAGGGATCTTGGTGATAATATGAGGATATTTTTATTGTATGGGTAGAACGTGGCCTGGATGATAGCTCCAGAGCTTATTTTACATATATATTGCAATCATCATATTATAGCACTGTGTACTTACAATTGCTCATTTTGCCTCTCTACCTAGCTAATACTTCTCTTTTCTCTGCTCTGTGTAGAAACAGGAAGTCTCTTGTCCCTGCAGAAATCATTTCTCTCTTTGATTCCTGACTCCGCTGTTCCTTACTCCCGCCTACCAGGGACATGTGCAGTGATTTATGACTCATACAGGGAAAACTGACCTCCTGTTCCTACATAGGGCTTAGAAGGATTCAGCCAGTCATTTTTAATCCCGTGGTGTCATAGACTGAATGGAAAACAGAAGAATTAAGTGTCTAGAAAACAGAAGAATTAAGTGCACCTTTTTAAACGTTTAGAAAGCCTTTGAAGATGTTTTTTGGTAATTATTCTAATTTACTGAGATAATGACTTTTGGGTTATCATTGGCTGTAAGCCATAATCATCAATATTAACAGAAATAAAAATTTGAAATACATCACTCTGTTTGTAATGACTCTATGCACTGTGTGCAGAATTATTAGGCAAGTTGTATTTTAGAGGATTATTTTATTTTTATTATTGATCAACAACTATGTTCTCAATCAACCCAAAAGACTCATAAATATCAAAGCTTAATATTTTTGGAAGTTGGAGTGGGTTTTTTTTTAGATTTGGCTATCTTAGGAGGATATCTGTTTGTGCAGGTAACTATTACTGTGCAGAATTATTAGGCAACTTAAAAACCAAATATATTCCCATCTCACTTGTTAAATTTCACCAGGTAAACCAATATAACTGCACAAAATTTAGAAAGAAACATTTCTGACATGCAAAAACAAACCCCCCAAAATTAGTGACCAATATAACCACCTTTCTTTATGATGACACTCAGCAGCCTTCCATCCACAGATTCTGTCAGTTGCTTGATCTGTTTACGATCAACATTGCATGCAGTAGCCACCACAGCCTCCCAGACACTGTTCCGAGAGGTGGGCTGATTTCCATCCCTGTAGATCTCACATTTTATGAGGGACCACAGGTTCTCTATGGAGTTCAGATCAGGTGAACAAGGGGGCCATGTCATTTTTTCTTCTTTGAGACCTTTACTGGCCAGCCATGTTGTGGAGTAGTTGGAGGCATGTGATGGAGCATTGTCCTGCATGAAAATCATGTTTTTCTTGAACAATACCGACTTCTTCCTGTACCACTGCTTGAAGAAGTTGTCTTCCAGAAACTGGCAGTAGGTCTGGGAGATGAGCTTCACTCCATCCTCAACCTGAAAAGGTCCTACAAGTTCATCTTTAATGATACCAGCTTATAACAGTACCCCACCTCCACCTTGCTGGCGTCTGAGTCGGAGTGGAGCTCTCTGCCCATTACTGATCCAGACTCTGGCCCATCCATCTGGCCCATCAAGAGTCACTCTCATTTCATCATTCCATAAAACCTTTGAAAAGTCAGTCTTAAGATATTTCTTGGCCCAGTCTTGACGTTTTATCTTATGTTTCTTGTTCACAGGTGGTCATTTTTCAGCCTTCCTTACCTTGGCCATGTCCCTGAGTATCGCACACTTTGTGCTTTTTGTTATTCCAGTAATGTTGCAGCTCTGAAATATGCAAAACTGGTGGTAAATGGCATCTTGGCAGCTTCACGCTTGATTTTCCTCAATTCATGGGCAGTTATTTTGCGCCTTTTTTGCCCAACACGCTTCTTGCGACCCTGTTGGCTATTTGTCATGAAACGCTTGATTGTTCGGTGATCACGCTTCAAAAGTTTGCCAATTTCAAGACTGCTGCATCCCTCTGCAAGACATCTCACAATTTTGGACTTTTCAGAGCCCGTCAAATCTCTCTTCTGACCCATTTTGCCAAAGGAATGAAAATTGCCTAATAATTAAGCACACCTTACATTGGGTTTTGATGTCATTAGACAATACCCCTCCTCATTACAGAGATGCACATCACCTGATTTACTTAATTGGTAGTTGTCTCTCAAGCCTGAACAGCTTGGAGTAGGACAACATGTAAAAAAAAGTATCAGGTGATCAAAATACAACTTGCCTAATAATTCTGCACACAGTGTATAATATATGAGTTTTACTTTTTGTATTGAAGAACTGAAATAAATTAACTTATTGATGATATTCTAATTTTGTGAAAAGCACCTGTATATTTTAACCCCTTCCCGACCCATGACGCCACGTAGGCGTCATGAAAGTCGGTGCCAATCCGACCCATGACGCCTATGTGGCGTCATGGAAAGATCGCGTCCCTGCAGATCGGGTGAAAGGGTTATCTCCCATTTCACCCGATCTGCAGGGACAGGGGGAGTGGTAGTTTAGCCCAGGGGGGGTGGCTTCAACCAACCACCGCCCCCCCCCGGGGCTATGATCGCTCTGATTGGCTGTTGAAAGTGAAACTGCCAATCAGAGCGATTTGTAATATTTCACCTATTAAAACTGGTGAAATATTACAATCCAGCCATGGCCGATGCTGAAATACCATCGGCCATGGCTGGAAACACTAATGTGCCCCCACCCCACCCCACCGATCGCCCCCCGAGCCCTCCGATCTGTCCGGTACACTGCTCCGGCTCCCCTCCGTCCTGTGCTCCACTCCCCCCGTGCTCTTGTCCGCTCCCCCATGATCCAATCACCCCCCGTGCTCCAATCACCCCCCTGCGCTCCGTTCCACCCCCCTGTGCTCCGTTCCACACCCCCGTGCTCCGTTCAACCCCCCCGTGCTCCATTCCACCCCCCCGCGCTCCGTTCCACCCCCCACGCTCCGATCCACCCCCCCATGCTCCGATCCCCCCCTTCTTCCCCCCCCACCCCATCATACTTACCGATCCTGCCGGGGTCCGTCCGTCTTCTCCCTGGGCGCCGCCATCTTCCAAAATGGCGGGCGCATGCACAGTGCGCCCGCCGAATCTGCCGGCCGGCAGATTCGTTCCAAAGTGCATTTTGATCACTGAGATATAATCTATCACAGTGATCAAAATAAAAAAAATAATAAATGACCCCCCCCCCTTTGTCACCCCCATAGGTAGGGACAATAAAAAAATAAATAATAGGGTTAGGGTTAGGGGTAGGGGTAGGGTTAGGGTTAGGGGTAGGGTTAGGGCTAGGGCTAGGGTTAGGGCTAGGGTTAGGGCTAGGGTTAGGGTTAGGGCTAGGGTTAGGGTTAGGGCTAGGGTTAGGGTTAGGGCTAGGGTTAGGGTTAGGGTTTCGGTATGTGCACACGTATTCTGGTCCTCTGCGGATTTTTCCGCTGTGGACTTGATAAATCCGCAGTGCTAAACCGCTGCGGATTTATGGCGGATTTACCGCGTATTTTCTACGCATTTCACTGCGGTTTTACAACTGCGATTTTCTATTGGAGCAGTTGTAAAACCGCTGCGGAATCCGCAGAAAGAAGTGACATGCTGCGGAATGTAAACCGCTGCGTTTCCGTGCAGTTTTTCTGCAGCATGTGTACAGCGATTTTTGTTTCCCATAGGTTTACATTGAACTGTAAACTCATGGGAAACTGCTGCGGATCCGCAGCGTTTTCCGCAGCGTGTGCACATACCTTTAGAATTAGGTTATGTGCACACAGTGCGGATTTGGCTGCGGATCCGCAGCGGATTGGCCGCTGCGGATTCGCAGCAGTGTTCCATCAGGTTTACAGTTCCATGTAAACCTATGGAAAACCAAATCCGCTGTGCCCATGGTGCGGAAAATACCGCGCGGAAACGCTGCGTTGTATTTTCCGCAGCATGTCAATTCTTTGTGCGGATTCCGCAGCGTTTTACACCTGTTCCTCAATAGGAATCCGCAGGTGAAATCCGCACAAAAAACACTGGAAATCCGCGGAAAATCCGCAGGTAAAACGCAGTGCCTTTTACCCGCGGATTTTTCAAAAATGATGCTGAAAAATCTCACACGAATCCGCAACGTGAGCACATAGCCTTAGGGTTAGGGTTGGAATTAGGGTTATGGCTACAGTTGGGATTAGGGTTAGGGGTGTGGGGGGGTTAGTGTTGGAGGTAGAATTGAGGGGTTTCCACTGTTTAGGCACATCAGGGGTCTCCAAACGCAACATGGCGCCACCATTGATTCCAGCCAATCTTGTATTCAAAAAGTCAAATGGTGCTCCCTCACTTCCGAGCCCCGACGTGCGCCCAAACAGTGGTTTACCCCCACATATGGGGTACCAGCATACTCAGGACAAACTGCGCAACAATTATTGGGGTCCAAATTCTCCTGTTACCCTTGTGAAAATAAAAAAAATGCTTGCTAAAACATCATTTTTGAGGAAAGAAAAATGATTTTTTATTTTCACGGCTCTGCGTTGTAAACGTCTGTGAAGCACTTGGGGGTTCAAAGTGCTCACCACATATCTAGATAAGTTCCTTGGGGGGTCTAGTTTCTAAAATGGGGTCACTTGTGGGGGGTTTCTACTGTTTAGGCACACCAGGGGCTCTGCAAACGCAACGTGACGCCCGCAGACCATTCCATCAAAGTCTGCATTTCAAAAGTCACTACTTCCCTTCTGAGCCCCGACGTGTGCCCAAACAGTGGTTTACCCCCACACATGGGGTATCAGCATACTCAGGAGAAACTGGACAACAACTTTTGGGGTCCAATTTCTCCTGTAACCCTTGGGAAAATAAAAAATTCTGGGCTAAATAATTATTTTTGAGGAAAGAAAACGTATTTATTATGTTCACGGCTCTGCATTATAAACTTCTATGAAGCACTTGGGGGTTCAAAGTGCTCACCACACATCTAGATAAGTTCCTTTCGGGGTCTAGTTTCCAAAATGGGGTCACTTGTGGGGGGTTTCTACTGTTTAGCCACATCAGGGGCTCTGCAAATACAACGTGACGCCCGTAGAGCATTCCATCAAAGTCTGCATTTGAAAACGTCACTACTTCAATTCCGAGCCCCGGCATGTGCCCAAACAGTAGTTTACCCCCACATATGGGGTATCACCTTACTCAGGAGAAACTGGACAACAAATATTGGGGTCAAATTTCTCCTGTAACCCTTGGGAAAATAAAAAATTCTGGGCTAAATAATTATTTTTGAGGAAAGAAAACGTATTTATTATTTTCACGGCTCTGCATTATAAACTTCTGCGAAGCACTTGGGGGTTCAAAGTGCTCACCACACACCTAGATAAGTTCCTTTCAGGGTCTAGTTTCCAAAATGTGGTCACTTGTGGGGGGTTTCTACTGTTTAGCCACATCAGGGGCTCTGCAAACGCAACGTGACGCCCACAGAGCATTCTATCAAAGTCTGCATTTCAAAACGTCACTACTTCACTTCCGAGCCCCGGCATTTGCCCAAACAGTGGTTTACCCCCACATATGGGGTATCAGCGTACTCAGGAGAAACTGGACAACAACTTTTGGGGTCAAATTTCTCCTGTTACCCTTGGGAAAATAAAAAATTGCAGGCTAGAAGATCATTTTTGAGAAAATATATATTTTTTTTTTTCATGGCTCTGCGTTATAAACGTCTGTGAAGCACTTGGGGGTTCAAAGTCCTCACCACACATCTAGATAAGTTCCTTTGGGGGTCTAGTTTCCAAAATGAGGTCATTTGTGGGGGATCTCCAATGTTTAGGCACACAGGGGCTCTCCAAACGTGACATGGTGTCCGCTAATGATTGGAGCTAATTTTCCATTTAAAAAGCCAAATGGCGTACCTTCCCTTCCGAGCCCTGCCGTGCTCCCAAACAGTGGTTTACCCCCACATATGGGGTATCAGCGTACTCAGGACAAACTGGACAACAACATTTGGGGTCCAATTTCTCCTATTACCCTTGGCAAAATAGGAAATTCCAGGCTAAAAAATCATTTTTGAGGAAAGAAAAATTATTTTTTATTTTCATGGCTCTGCGTTATAAACTTCTGTGAAGCACCTGGAGGTTTAAACTGCTCAATATGCATCTAGATAAGTTCCTTGGGGGGTCTAGTTTCCAAAATGGGGTCACTTGTGGGGGAGCTCCAATGTTTAGGCACACAGGGGCTCTCCAAACGCGACATGGTGTCCGCTAGCAATCGGAGCTAATTTTCCATTCAAAAAGTCAAATGGCGCGCCTTCCCTTCCGAGCCCTGCCGTGTGCCCAAACAGTGGTTTACCCCCACATGTGAGGTATCGATGTACTCGGGAGAAATTGCCCAACAAATTTTATGATCCATTTTATCCTATTATAACACCATCACCCCTATTTGCATATTAATCCAATGAGGTAGAGAGTTTTTTACAAAAATATCAATATTTTATTTATACAAAAAAATATAATAAGTTTATACAAGATCAGAGTACCACAAACCAAACAGGTTAAGGGAATTGAAACCAGGTCTGTTAACAAATAACATTTACACCATAACATCACATAAATGTGCAAGCTGCCATAGCGGATACTGTTATGATAGGCAATTCAGTAACACAATGTACATAGCGATCAGAGCACATACAGTGATCTGACAATAACCCAAAATAATAGAACGAGCTCTGAGACGTGGAAACTCTGTAGACCGCAATTCCTGATCCTCTCCAAACACAACTAGAGGCAGCTGTGGATTGCGCCTAAGGCTCCCTATGCAACTCGGCACAGCCTGAGAAACTAACTAGCCTGAAGATAGAAAAATAAACCTACCTTGCCTCAGAGAAATACCCCAAAGGAAAAGGCAGCCCCCCACATATAATGACTGTGAGTAAGATGAAAAGACAAACGTAGGGATGAAATAGATTCAGCAAAGTGAGGCCCGATATTCTAGACAGAACGAGGATAGGAAAGATAACTTTGCGGTCTACACAAAACCCTAAAGAAAACCACGCAAAGGGGGCAAAAAGACCCTCCGTACCGAACTAACGGCACGGAGGTACACCCTTTGCGTCCCAGAGCTTCCAGCAAAACAAATAGACAAGCTGGACAGAAAAAATAGCAACAAATAGCAAAGAAGCACTTAGCTATGCAGAGCAGCAGGCCACAGGAATGATCCAGAGAAACACAAGTCCAACACTGGAACATTGACAGGAAGCATGGATCAAAGCATCAGGTGGAGTTAAGTAGAGAAGCAGCTAACGACCTCACCAGATCACCTGAGGGAGGAAACTCAGAAGCTGCAGTACCACTTTCCTCCACAAACGGAAGCTCCCAGAGAGAATCAGCCGAAGTACCACTTGTGACCACAGGAGTGAACTCTGCCACAGAATTCACAACAGGATACCAAATACATCCTAATTGTATTATATCTATTTATGCAAAAAATTGCTATGTAAGGTTCTCAACTATACAACGGTATCTGGCCCTCCAGGCAGGGAGCACGTAACAACTGACTAGGGCAACCTCATATATAAGGCACTAATCTATCCTGGCTAGTCATTAGGACTGGTATAAGATCTTACTAAATATCGGCAAATGCCATACACCACAGTCCTACCGGGAACAAAAAATAATATAAGTATTTAGCCCTGAATTAAGGAGGCCCATGTCAGAGACAACTTACTTAAAGCTCGGAGCCTGGTATCCCCACCTGTCGCCCCGACGCGCATTTCGCTGTTTCTCTTCTTCAGGAGGCGTGGCTAAACGCTGAACTCATATCCGTATTTATACGGGGACCGACCAATAGAAACAAAGAGTGTCACTGACGTCAGCCAATTCTCGGCGCATGCGTCGGCACAATCCCGCCCCATATGGATACTTCCTCCTGCGCCCCCGAAACGCAAGCAATCCACCGCTGCCTAGCAGCGGGGGACGCCCGCGTGTCACATGAGCGCATCGGGAAGACCCGGGCATAGGAGTGTCTGGGCATGCGCACTGGCTGAACAAGATGTCCGAGACCAAGAAATACTAAGCCTGCATAGCCGCAACTAAGTAATCGGCAGCCGCCGTATCATGTACCATAAACTGTATGTAAACACTTATATTCTAACGTGATTAACCGGACATAAAAAAGACTGAGAGGGAAAAATAAATAAAAATGAAGAAAGTTAGAATATAACCAGACCCGTTAGTGAACTATCAATTATAAATACAGGAGACTCAAAGGAAAAAAGGAAAAAACACAGACTTAAAAAGTCTTAATATAGATCTATTTGTTTATATACCAACGATCTCATAACTAAATGTAGTGACAATCCTATTATCAAAAAATGGAATCACTAAGTGCCACATATCTAAACCAATACAATAAGTATCCTAACCCATAAGACCATAAATATAGATAAATATACATTAGGCTATACTGAAAAATAGAAGAAAAATAAAAAATAAAAATAAAAAATACAAAAATAAAAATAATAATGATAATATATGATGTGTATAATGTGATAAAAAATATGTAGTATTTAAACTAAATATAAATAATAATATTAAATCACATATGTGTAATTACTATTGTCGGGGTCGTCACGACAATACCCTTCATCCACCAGTCATTCCAAATCAGATTAAAAGCAGTGGTACCGGAGTGAAGAATGAGTCAGACAAAAGCTGGTTCAAACTCAGTGCCTGCTTATGCTTCCACACGTAGTGGTAACCTCACAGCAACTGAACTCTTTATTTCATATACACAACATTATATGGTCCATTGGGGGAAGGTGTGCAGAGGGCAGGGTTAGGCGGGGTTTAAGCAATGTATCTAGTATTCAGTCCTTCTGGTTGGCCTGACGTCATATGATAGATCCTCCTTCCTCCACGTCACTTTAAGTTTCCATTTCTCCAGGGACGATACTTTAGCTTCAGAAACGAAAGTAGATTCTTGGCAAGAACAAAAAGTAGGGCAAAGGTGAATACTGGCAGCCATCTTAAATACAGTTAAATTTGCATTAGCAAGCAAAGGGGAAAAACTTATTGTTTCACAGCATAAGAATATATGAAAGTACAAAAGAGTATAAAGACATATATTTTTACCTTGACAATCCCCCCTAAACACTAAGTTTTTCCCTAAAAAGAAAGATCCTTAGAGACTGTCCATGTGATGGGGAAAGGGGAGGTGGATTTCTTCATGCAGACGCCTCAGAAGCTCTCCCCTTGTGAGAGGCCTCCAGGCAGCTGAACCCTTCACTAGCTTCACATGGAGTTCTCCCACTGTCCCTAAACTAAATATTTTAGCATTATCTGAGAATAAGGGGTTTTGTCTAACATCTTGAGGGGGACATACTTAGGGATTT
Organism: Ranitomeya imitator; assembly: GCF_032444005.1. Classification (NCBI taxonomy): domain Eukaryota; kingdom Metazoa; phylum Chordata; class Amphibia; order Anura; family Dendrobatidae; genus Ranitomeya; species Ranitomeya imitator. The sequence continues at coordinate 553,197,021 of NC_091286.1, read as the reverse complement.
CCCCTGGATCAGTGCCATTGTACTCTAGTGGGTCTACTTCTTGGTTGAGGAAGGTGCCAGTCGGAGTTGCCTCAGTAATAACCTTTTTATACAGGGGAATAACACAACAGAGAATTATCGATCCAACTACAAGAAGAGCAATCAGTACTAGACAAGCTTGTTGAAGGAATCCTTTGAGCCCACCCAACCAACCGGAAAAGAAAGATGTGTCTACTCCAGCATTAGTTTTTAATTCTGCTGCTAACCCATTTATCTTTTTAAGGGCTATCATGGTCTTTCCATTTACCCCAGAGTTCTGAGGGATATAGGTACAACATTCCTCTCCCACCATCCCACAGACTCCTCCTTTCTCAGCTAAGATCATATCAAGGGCTAGTCGGTTTTGAAGGGTCATTCTAGTGTTAGGGCCTAACTCCTCAACTATACCCTGGAAAGCATCACAGGTAAAATTGACAAACCTTTGTTCACTGTAATATATGTAATTGATCCAATCAACATTTTTATTAATCTGCACTTGTGGATTAAAGAAGCAAAGCTAGCATAGATCTGGTTCTGGGCTTTAAATTGGTCAGGCACCCCCCTTGGCGCTCCAATGCCATCGACATATACCAATGGATTTTCTTCGTAACTCATGTGGAGCTGATCGAGACTTCTCCTCTTTCTGGTATATTCATCAGCTGTCTCTGGATCCCAAGGTAAAATCTTGAACTGCATAGCTAATTTAACAAAGGTGCGTTGACCTGTCCAGGCATTAGGCAACCTAGGATGGAGCTTACCATCTCCACATAACCAATAAACGTCGTACATATACTGTGTATAATTAACTAGCAAGTCAGTATCTAGGGAACTGTTCTCTTTGCAGAAACCTGTCTCGAAGACCCCTACTGGTGTACCTGTAGTGTCGTGGGAATTATAGCAGGTATAATTATCAGCTAACACAGTTATCCCTCCTGGGACCTTTAGTTTAGGTGCTTCATGAATTAGTGGGACATAATCTGAGCAATCAGTGGGCTTTAGACCCTTCAACAGATTCATAACACAGGCAGTGGTATTGTCATCAGGAAAAAACAATGCATATGTGTATAGATGTGTATCTGCTGCAGCACAAGCAACACATCCTACAGAGATATTCTGAACTCTTACATTGTATCTTACCCATTCTAACCATAAATTTTTCCTTGGGGCTGTTTGTGTTTCTATGGAGAAGACTTCTTGCCAACTAAGACCTGGAATAGGGATTAATTCATTAACTATATTTTGCAAACGTTCACCTGGGCCTGTTTTAGCTGTACTGGTAACGGGGGCCTTGGTTGGTCTGAAGCTAATATCCTGGAGCTGTATATGGCCTAAATTCCCATAGTATCCACTATTAAACACATTATGAAAATATCTTCCCAGCACAATTGTTATCTCTGGTAACACATATATAATACTGGATAATTCCCTCTACCACCTGCTGAGTCTCGGGGCACTTGACTACATCGCAGAAATCAAATCACCAGATATTTACCGGGGCCGTTAGGTTTACCCAGTGAATAGTGGCACCGGAATTCTTATTTACAATAGGGGCCGAGGAGGTAGGGATGAGGATGGCCCCCAGCCTCAGGACCAAAAACAACAGCAACATTTTCCTTCAATCACCACTGTGACTAAGCGCTGGTTCGGTCTCTTTTGCAGTGTGAAGCGTGGATCCAGGTGCTCTTTCCTTCAAGTTTTACTGACATAGCTTTTCACGACCATAAGACCACCAGGCTTCAAATTGTGACCAATATCGGTTTCTGCTGAATCTGGAAGGGAAAAAGAAACTAAAACATGGGTGTTAGCAACATTTCTACTAAACTGAATAACATTTTGAACAGCACGGTCAGTTTCCTCTATAACTACTGAGACTGAAAATTTGCAACTAAGAACCTAGCACCAAACAATATCTCATATGGGGACAGGCCATGTTTTGCAATAGGGGTAGTACGAACGTGTAAGAGCCCTGGCCATGGAGCCGTAGTCTCCTGCATCATTTTGGTCAATTGTCCCTTCAGTGTGCCATTCAGCCTCTTAACTTTCCCACTGGATTGTGGATGGTACGGAGTATGGAGGGCTACAGTGGATCCAAGCATTGTCAGAACCTCCTGACACACATGAGAAGAAAAGTCCGGGCCTTGGTCACTTTCAGCAACTTCTGGAACACCATATCTGCATATAACTTCCATCACCAGTTTCTTTGCTGTGGTCTTTGCAGTCATGTTGGTAACGGGGAATGCTTCCGGCCAATTGGAGAACATATCGACAACCACCAGACAATATTCATACCTTCCAGACTTAGGCAACGTGATGTGGTCCTGTCGTCCACCTGGAGCTTTTGGAAAGGATAATCGGGCTTAGCAAGATGCTTCGGGGGTACACGTTGAAGTTGACCGCAGGTCTGACAGATACCTCGATGTGTGGGCCCATGCGCCCACGTGACAATAGCAGGGTACATCCGCTTAGGGAGACACACAAGTTGGTCCTTTTTCCAGCGACCATGTCCATACGTGCTCCATCAGCTTTCCACTGCTTCACTTCTTCCTTTGGAGACATTCTCTGTATCGTCATTAAGCGGTCTTGCAGGGTCCGGCAGAAAACCTCAGTCTGTCATAGATCATCAGGTTCCTGTAGAGTCAGTGCTTCTTGTAACTGTTTACGCAGAGAGCGTGTGGTCACCATAGCTGGTATGGTCAGTTCAACGGGTAGGAGAGCAGCAGCTTTTGCTTGCATATCCGCAAAGGTGTTACCAACAGTCTGTGGACTGTTCCATAGTACCATGCTCCTTAACTTTGATAATGGCCACCTGGGTAGGTAATTTGATTGAGTCCATAAGGGCTTTAACAGCTTCAACATTCTTCACTGAGTCCCGGCGGTAGTAACAAACCCTCGATTGGCCCATAGGGCTCCGAAATCATGAGCAATACCAAATGCATACTGTGAGTCCGTGTATATATTAGCCCGCCTGTCTTTGGCCAGAACACATGCAGTAGACAGATCCCGAAATTCTGCTTCTTGTGCTGACAGGGAGGGAGGGAGTGCAGCTGCGTGCACTACAGTATCTTCCGTAGTAACAGCGTATCCAGTGTGAAATCTGCCAAAATCATCACCATATCTTGAACCATCTTTCAGGGCCTTGTAGAGAGGTAGCATTATGCGGGATGTGTCCGGTATCCACTGACAACAATAAGTACATAGTCCAAGAAAACGCTGGAGCTCAGTCTCATCTTTTGTTGCTGACGGCTATTTTTCTTTCTTCTGTGAGGTGTCTGGCACCCTGAAGGAGACAGTGACCCAAAAATATCACTTGACCAAGGCAGAACCGAAGTTTCGAGGCCGAAACCTGACAGTTCAGATCTGCCAGATACTTGGGAAAACTAACAGTGGCAACAATGGCTTCCTGCTCTGTCTGTGCACACAACAAAAAAACAAAAAATTACCCACATACTGAAGCAGCATAACATAAGGATATTCTAACTGCCAGGGTTAGAGACACTATCCCCCCTATTTTTTTTTAAACTGATTGGGAAAGGACATGTAAGATACACATCTCATTTTACTCATCTACATAGGGGTTATATAACGTAAGGACCATCTGACAATCATCTTGGCTCACCAACTCTCTAGGTCTGCTCAGGTGCACTTATACGTCGATCATATTGTCTTTGTCTGTATAATGGGAAAGGTTTGTTCTCAGGGTCAGCCAATTATTTTAGCGTAGCTAGCTAGTCAGAGGGCTTCCAGGGATAATACTCCTGTATCTGTCTTACACTACCTGATGTGGTTGGTTCTCTGGTGGTGGGGGTGACTAGATGACCGGTTGGGGGTGACATGACATGCTGGTCTACAGCTCCTTCCCAAAAGGATTACTGTCAGCCTACTCCCAAAGTTAATGTCCCCACTAACCACAATCCTGTGTCAGCTTCTTATATCACTACATGTGATCTTATCTGGACAGGAATCAGTGTAATTCACTTAGGTTGGGTTGCAACACAGATTACACAAGTATTTCTCCAGTCTGGGTTTGTCTGACCGCAATATTTACAAGTCCATCTGTCTTGTCTTGGTCTGAGAATTAACATGGCAAAAGAGATTTCCAGACACAGGGTTAAAATAAATATTGGAATATGAGACTAGATTTGTGTAAGGGAGGGGGAGCTGGAGCTGAAGCCCGGGCCACTGATAAGGAATGGAGCTGCGAGCTGTGTCCTTGAAGCTGCGGGGGGGGGATGAGGGGGACTAGAGAGCGAGTAAAGATCGCTGCAGCTGCTGATACAGAATAGGTTAAGTTCTTCTGAAAACTTTGGCCCCCCTTTCTCTGGCCCGCACAAAGAGGAGAAATCAAAAAAACAATTCGCGCAGGGGTTCACCCCTCCCATCGGCTACAAACACACAGATAAGAATTTACAGCATTCCTCAACACAAAAGAAGAAAAACAACAACGCAGCTATTTGACTCCCCCCTCCCATCGCGTGTTTCGGAAAACCACACAGAGTAGCGGAATACAGCAATTCTCAGACTTAATTCATTTCTACAAAACCTTCACACAACTCATATACCAAAACACCTTAGAAAAACTGATTGAGATATTTTATAGCCAAACACGGGCTCTGCATCCTCTCATCTTCCCTCTCCATCAACCTTTTTCCATTCCTCGTTCTTTAAACCTCGCGCAACTCGCAGATGAGCTTGCGCTTGTTCTAACAGTCCTTTATCTTTCAATATTCTTGACTGCCTTCTTGCCCTCCCGTGACTCTACTATTGTCTTGACTTCCACAGCATCCTCACTTAACTCATGGGGCACGGACTTCTTTTTAAGAGACGCAACATGACTCACAGAATACTACGCCCTTCTGCAGTAGGCCGCTGACAGCGACAGCAACACGTGTGTCCTAACACGGAGCCTCGCGCTCGATGTGCTATGAATAAAGAGCCTCACGCTCAATATTTTTCCCTAACCTGAACACCAGTGATTACAGTCTGTCCTGTCACGATATTCTAAACGTTGGGAGTCTGTCTCCTAGTGAGACCCCTCCACTGTGTTTCTGGTGGTCCCCCTCTTTGGACGTCTTAATTACCGATGTATGTGCGTGCAATATCACAGAGGCCACGTCTCCTATCCCTTCCTCTAAGCCGCCCCCAATCCACAAACTTCTCAATCTTTCACTCTATCACTACTAGGCAACAGTCATGGGTAGGGTGGTTGAATGGAGTACAATGACCGGTGGAGGAGGTGTGGTGTACACGAGGACGCGCAGAGTGCGACATCTCTCAGTTGCTGGTTCGAAGCGTGGCACGGGATCGCGCTCGGTCTCACCACTCGACCGGTCACTCCCCAGACCCAAGGAGACCACAGACTAAAGGTACCGTCACACATAGCGATGCTGCAGCGATACCGACAACGATCCGGATCGCTGCAGCGTCGCTGTTTGGTCGCTGGAGAGCTGTCACACAGACAGCTCTCCAGCGACCAATGATCCCGAGGTCCCCGGTAACCAGGGTAAACATCGGGTAACTAAGCGCAGGGCCGCGCTTAGTAACCCGATGTTTACCCTGGTTACCATCCTAAAAAGTAAAAAAACAAATGCTACATACTTACCTTCTGCTGTCTGTCCTCGGCGCTCTGCTTCTCTGGTCTGGCTGTGAGCGCCGGGCAGCCAGAAAGCAGAGCGGTGACGTCACCGCTCTGCTTTCCGGCAGACCGACGCTCACAGCCAGAGCAGGAGGAGAGCAGAGCACAGCGCTGGAGGACAGACGGCTGTAGGTAAGTATGTAGCGTTTGTTTTTTTACTTTTAGGATGGTAACCAGGGTAAACATCGGGTTACTAAGCGCGGCCCTGCGCTTAGTTACCCGATGTTTACCCTGGTTACCAGCAAAGACATCGCTGAATCGGTGTCACACACGCTGATTCAGCGATGTCTACGGGGAGTCCAGCGACGAAATAAAGTTCTGGACTTTCTTCCCCGACCAGCGATCTCCCAGCAGGGGCCTGATCGCTGCTGCCTGTCACACTGGACGATATCGCTAGCGAGGACGCTGCAACGTCACGGATCGCTAGCGATATCGTCTAGTGTGACAGTACCTTAACCAATAATGGCTGAAACACTAGCAAGTGTGACACATACATAGTATGTGATCTACACTTACCGTGTTTGGAGGGTGATCAGTCCTCGAGGTCAGCCACTACGGGTGTCATCCACGGACGTCCAGGCATGGGTCCAGGGGGTCTCGGATCGCTGGCCACGCCCCACGTTGGTTGCGCCAAATTGTCGGGGTCGTCACGACAATACCCTTCATCCACCAGTCATTCCAAATCAGATTAAAAGCAGTGGTACCGGAGTGAAGAATGAGTCAGACAAAAGCTGGTTCAAACTCAGTGCCTGCTTATGCTTCCACACGTATTGGTAACCTCACAGCAACTGAACTCTTTATTTCATATACACAACATTATATGGTCCATTGGGGGAAGGTGTGCAGAGGGCAGGGTTAGGCGGGGTTTAAGCAATGTATCTAGTATTCAGTCCTTCTGGTTGGCCTGACGTCATATGATAGATCCTCCTTCCTCCACGTCACTTTAAGTTTCCATTTCTCCAGGGACGATACTTTAGCTTCAGAAACGAAAGTAGATTCTTGGCAAGAACAAAAAGTAGGGCAAAGGTGAATACTGGCAGCCATCTTAAATACAGTTAAATTTGCATTAGCAAGCAAAGGGGAAAAACTTATTGTTTCACAGCATAAGAATATATGAAAGTACAAAAGAGTATAAAGACATATATTTTTACCTTGACACTATGATAAATAAACTAGACAATAATGAAGTGCTCAAATAAATATAATTATAACCATATGTGCTATATGTCAAAAAGAAATATTAAAGTGATAATATAATAAAGTGTCAGAGCCTAAGACATATAAAAATGTCACCACATACAATTAATAACATCTAATATATAAAAATGTTTATGTACAAAAAAGGGGATAAAATAGACATAAATCCAGCATAATTATCCATCTTGTGCTTTAATAATTATTCTTAATTTTTCATAAAGTCCATCAAGGTCCGTCTTTCTCTCGAAACCAACTCCCAGTCTTCATAATCACATATTGGTCACCCGAGCATATAAATAAACGCATCTAAAGAATATAAATCCAAATATCAATATACATATATAAAAACAATTAAAACCAAGACTAATACGAACATGAATTAAAACTATCCATAATGAACAATAATTTTAGAGAAATGAACCAAAACCATGGTTCTCATTTAGTCCAAACGGGACCAATGTATTCAGCCTAAAGATCCAGCGGCTTTCTATTTGTGATAGAACCCTAAATAAATTCCCTCCCCTGATTCCCAACGTTACCTGATCAATAGCCACAAATCGAAGGTGGCTGGCATCAGAATTGTGTACGGCTTGGAAGTGTCTCGCAAGGGTTTTTAGCTGTTCATTCTCTTTTGCCTCTTTTGACTTTTCTATATCGCGTATATGCTCACGTATTCTGATACGGAGTTCGCGAGTAGTCATGCCCACATATAATTTGTTACAAGGGCAGGAGGCCACATAAATTACTCCCTGTGATGTACAGGTGAGATATTTCCTGATGGAGAAAGTTCTGGTTTTATCAGAGTTGTGAAATTCCTTGCTCTTAGTTGTGTTTGCACACGCTTTACATTTTTTGCAGGGATAAAAACCCTGCACTTCCCCGAAGGGGTTCGTCTGAATGGATTTTTTTGGAGCATAATGACTCCTTACAAGTAAGTCAGACAGATTTTTTGACCTTTTAGCCGTTATAAGGGGTTTAGGTGCCAAAGTTCTCTTAAGAATAGGGTCGGTTAATAAAATGGCCCAACGATTGTGTATAATCTCAGTCAATTCATTCCATTGACCACTAAATGTAATGATCAACCGCACCTGATCAGATTTGGGTTTCTTATCCTTGTTAGTATAGAGAAGTTGGTTTCTAGTAATATTCTGTGCTCTCTTATAAGCATGACGGATGGGTCGATGTCCATATCCCCTTTCCCGAAACCTAGAATAAAGATCAGCTGCTTGAGTTTGGAATGCTGATTCAGTAGAGCAAATCCTTTTAGCTCTTAAGTATTGACCCACTGGGATAGACCTAATAGTGGAGGGCAAATGCGATGATTCTGCATACAATAACGAATTAGTAGCCGTCGGTTTCCTAAAAATGGTAGTAAAGATAGTACCATCTTCATTCACAGATATATCAATGTCCAAAAATGTTACTTTGCGACCAAAGGAATATGTCATGTGTACATTCAGGTAATTATCATTAAGGTATGTCATCAGATTTTTTAGTTCATCCTCAGTGCCCTCCCAGACGAACATAATATCGTCGATATATCTTATCCAGTTATGGATTTTCTCCATACCAGGAATAGAAGAACACTGAAAGATGTCTCTCTTCCAGAGACCTAAAAACAAATTTGCATATGAGGGGGCACAAGCCGCCCCCATAGCAGTCCCCTGTAATTGGAGAAACACCTGTTCCTTGAACGCAAAGCAATTATGGGTAAGCACAAATTCCAGGAGTCTCAAAAGGAATTTGACCAATTCATTATCCAAATTGCTATTATGCAAAAACCAAGATACCGCCGCTAATCCCTGAGAATGCCTAATCGACGTATATAGTGCCTCAATGTCGGCTGTAACTAAGATCATATGCTCCTCCAGATGTAATTGGTCCAATCTTCTTAAGGCAGCTGTCGTATCAAGGATGTGCGAAGGTAGGCTAGAGACCAACGGTTTCAAGTAGTGGTCGATAATTTTACAGGCCAACTCATTGAGACCCTCATTACCGGACACAATAGGTCAGCCGGGAGGATCACTCGAGTGCTTGTGCAGCTTCGGGAGGCGATAAAAGGTTGGTAACTTAGGTTTTAGGGTTTCAATTGACTCCAACAATTTTTTAGGGATAATGCCATTACTATGTGCGTCCATCATGATCTCAACTAATTCCCTCTGGAATTCTTGCAAAGGAATACCGTATATACTCGAGTATAAGCCGATATTTTCAGCCCAAAATTTTGGGCTGAGAGTGCCCCTCTCTGCTTATACTCGAGTCAAGGTGGGTGGCAGGGTCGGCGGGTGAGGGGGTAAGGGCGCTGAGGCATACTTACCTAGTCCCAGCGATCCTCGCGCTGTCCCTGCCGTCCCACGGTCTTCTGTGCTGCAGCTCTTCCCCTCTTCAGCAGTCACGTGGGACCGCTCATTACAGAAATGAATAAGCGGCTCCACCTCCCATAGGGGTGGAGCCGCCTATTCATTCCTCTAATCAGCGGTGCCGGTGACCGCTGATAGAGAAAGAAGCTGCGGCACCGAAGACCAGGCAGAGGGACAGCGCGAGGATCGCCAGGACTAGGTAAGTATAGCATATTCACCTGTCCTCGTTCCAGCCGCCGAGCGTCGCACCATCTTCCCGGCTGGCGCCTCCATCTTCCCGGCGTCTGCGCTCTGACTGTTCAGGCAGAGGGCGCGATGACGCATATAGTGTGCGCGGCGCCCTCTGCCTGATCAGTCAGAGCGCAGACGCCGGGAAGATGGAGGCGCCGGAACGAGACGCCGGGAGCTGCAATCAAGGGAGGTGAGTATGTGTTTTTTTTTTTTTATTGCAGCAGCAGCAGCGGCAGCGGCAGAGATTTATGTGGAGCATCTATGGGGCACAGTGAACGGTGCAGAGCACTGTATATGGCACATCTATGGGGCACAGTGAACGGTGCAGAGCACCGTATATGGCACATCTATGGGGCACAGTGAACGGTGCAGGGCACCGTATATGGCACATCTATGGGGCACAGTGAACGGTGCAGGGCACCGTATATGGCACATCTATGGGGCACAGTGAACGGTGCAGGGCACCGTATATGGCACATCTATGGGGCACAGTGAACGGTGCAGGGCACCGTATATGGCACATCTATGGGGCACAGTGAACGGTGCAGGGCACCGTATATGGCACATCTATGGGGCACAGTGAACGGTGCAGGGCACTGTATATGGCACATCTATGGGGCACAGTGAACGGTGCAGAGCACCGTATATGGCACATCTATGGGGCACAGTGAACGGTGCAGGGCACCGTATATGGCACATCTATGGGGCACAGTGAACGGTGCAGAGCACCGTATATGGCACATCTATGGGGCACAGTGAACGGTGCAGGGCACCGTATATGGCACATCTATGGGGCACAGTGAACGGTGCAGAGCACCGTATATGGCACATCTATGGGGCACAGTGAACGGTGCAGAGTACCGTATATGGCACATCTATGGGGCACAGTGAACGGTGCAGAGCACCGTATATGGCACATCTATGGGGCACAATGAACGGTGCAGAGCACCGTATATGGCACAGCTATGGGGCACAGTGAACGGTGCGGAGCACCGTATATGGCACATCTATGGGGCACAATGAACGGTGCAGAGCACCGTATATGGCACATCTATGGGGCACAGTGAACGGTGCAGAGCACCGTATATGGCACAGCTATGGGGAAATATGAACAGTGCAGAGCACTGTATGGCACAGCTATGGGGAAATAATGATCTATTTTTATTTTTGAAATTTACCGGTAAATGCTGCATTTCCACCCTAGGCTTATACTCGAGTCAATAAGTTTTCCCAGTTTTTTGTGGCAAAATTAGGGGGGTCGGCTTATACTCGGGTCGGCTTATACTCGAGTATATACGGTATATGGTAATTTTTTGTAACATTTAGTATCGTGGAGCAATTTAAATGCCTGTTTCTCATATAGGTGATTCGGCCAAATGACCAAATTACCACCTTTATCAGCCATTTTAAAGGTTACATCCCTCCACCCCTGCAATTCCTGAATAATTTTCTTTTCTTGTATATCAGAGGGCCTACCATAATGTTTGTGCTTCATGTTTTCCAAAACATTAGTTACCATTTTTAGAAATACCTCACAGGCCGGGCAGGCATTGAAGTTAGGAAATTTTTTTGATTTGTTAAACAAAAAATTAGGAAATTTGCTCACCATATCCTGATGGTCGCCCTCTTCGGCTAAAGACTCAAGGATTGCAAGTGTTTCAGATTCCTCCACCGGATTCAACGCCAAACCCATATTAGTTTTTTCATGGTATCTTTTTAGAATCAACTTTCTCACGAATAAATGGACATCTTTCACTGTCGTGAAGAGGTCTATAGGTTGGGAGGGAGAAAATGTTAGACCCTTCTGAAGCAGAGAGAGGTGGTCATCAGAGAGAACATGGGAAGATAGGTTAATTACCTTAAATTGGTTATTCCTCTTATTACCATGGTAGGATCCACGTCTCCCCTGATGGCCACCTCTCCCGCCAAAACGGGTCTTCATGTGTCTCTGGTTACGATATTCCTGTTCTTGGATAGAAGGGGCACTGCTAGATAACGATGACATTGAAGAGACCGACATGCTCCGGTCTTGGGGTCCAGTTTTTTCACTCCCATTTGGTGGACCAAAACTACCTTGAATAATTATATACAGCAGGGCATTGTCCCACGTGGATTGAGAATTCAGCTGTATCCAACGTTTGGATTAGATGATGTAGAATTAACTACTAAATGGATTAATGCGGCCTCTTTGTGCTCTCTATCCTTTATGGAAATTATTAATGCCAAAAATACAATATTATTGGAAGAAATAGATGTAGAATTAAATCAGATAGATAAGGATCTGACATCTAAACTAACAGCGGATGAGCTTAATAAATTTACTTTGGATTGTAATGCACAAATTGAAAAATGGGAACAGCAAATTAGTACTGCTAAGATGAAGAAATATATGCGAGATAAACCTGATTTTGAGCAAAAGAAGATCTTTCGTTGGAAAATAAGTCAAATGGGAGTGAAAAAACTGGACCCCAAGACCGGAGCATGTCGGTCTCTTCAATGTCATCGTTATCTAGCAGTGCCCCTTCTATCCAAGAACAGGAATATCGTAACCAGAGACACATGAAGACCCGTTTTGGCGGGAGAGGTGGCCATCAGGGGAGACGTGGATCCTACCATGGTAATAAGAGGAATGACCAATTTAAGGTAATTAACCTATCTTCCCATGTTCTCTCTGATGACCACCTCTGTCTGCTTCAGAAGGGTCTAACATTTTCTCCCTCCCAACCTATAGACCTCTTCACGACAGTGAAAGATGTCCATTTATTCGCGAGAAAGTTGATTCTAAAAAGATACCATGAAAAAACTAATATGGGTTTGGCGTTGAATCCGGTGGAGGAATCTGAAACACTTGCAATCCTTGAGTCTTTAGCCGAAGAGGGCGATCATCAGGATATGGTGAGCAAATTTCCTAATTTTTTGTTTAACAAATCAAAAAAATTTCCTAACATCAATGCCTGCCCGGCGGTAGAGGTATTTGTAAAAATGGTAACTAATGATTTGGATAACATGAAGCACAAACATTATGGTAGGCCCTCTGATATACAAGAAAAGAAAATTATTCAGGAATTGCAGGGGTGGAGGGATGTAACCTTTAAAATGGCTGATAAAGGTGGTAATTTGGTCATTTGGCCGAATCACCTATATGAGAAACAGGCATTTAAATTGCTCCACGATACTAAATGTTACAAAAAATTACCATATATTCCTTTGCAAGAATTCCAGAGGGAATTAGTTGAGATCATGATGGACGCACATAGTAACATAGTAACATAGTAACATAGTTAGTAAGGCCGAAAAAAGACATTTGTCCATCCAGTTCAGCCTATATTCCATCATAATAAATACCCAGATCTACGTCCTTCTACAGAACCTAATAATTGTATGATACAATATTGTTCTGCTCCAGGAAGACATCCAGGCCTCTCTTGAACCCCTCGACTGAGTTCGCCATCACCACCTCCTCAGGCAAGCAATTCCAGATTCTCACTGCCCTAACAGTAAAGAATCCTCTTCTATGTTGGTGGAAAAACCTTCTCTCCTCCAGACGCAAAGAATGCCCCCTTGTGCCCGTCACCTTCCTTGGTATAAACAGATCCTCAGCGAGATATTTGTATTGTCCCCTTATATACTTATACATGGTTATTAGATCGCCCCTCAGTCGTCTTTTTTCTAGACTAAATAATCCTAATTTCGCTAATCTATCTGGGTATTGTAGTTCTCCCATCCCCTTTATTAATTTTGTTGCCCTCCTTTGTACTCTCTCTAGTTCCATTATATCCTTCCTGAGCACCGGTGCCCAAAACTGGACACAGTACTCCATGTGCGGTCTAACTAGGGATTTGTACAGAGGCAGTATAATGCTCTCATCATGTGTATCCAGACCTCTTTTAATGCACCCCATGATCCTGTTTGCCTTGGCAGCTGCTGCCTGGCACTGGCTGCTCCAGGTAAGTTTATCATTAACTAGGATCCCCAAGTCCTTCTCCCTGTCAGATTTACCCAGTGGTTTCCCGTTCAGTGTGTAATGGTGATATTGATTCCCTCTTCCCATGTGTATAACCTTACATTTATCATTGTTAAACCTCATCTGCCACCTTTCAGCCCAAGTTTCCAACTTATCCAGATCCATCTGTAGCAGAATACTATCTTCTCTTGTATTAACTGCTTTACATAGTTTTGTATCATCTGCAAATATCGATATTTTACTGTGTAAACCTTCTACCAGATCATTAATGAATATGTTGAAGAGAACAGGTCCCAATACTGACCCCTGCGGTACCCCACTGGTCACAGCGACCCAGTTAGAGACTATACCATTTATAACCACCCTCTGCTTTCTATCACTAAGCCAGTTACTAACCCATTTACACACATTTTCCCCCAGACCAAGCATTCTCATTTTGTGTACCAAACTCTTGTGCGGCACGGTATCAAACGCTTTGGAAAAATCGAGATATACCACGTCCAATGACTCACCGTGGTCCAGTCTATAGCTTACCTCTTCATAAAAACTGATTAGATTGGTTTGACAGGAGCGATTTCTCATAAACCCATGCTGATATGGAGTTAAACAGTTATTCTCATTGAGATAATCCAGAATAACATCCCTCAGAAACCCTTCAAATATTTTACCAACAATAGAGGTTAGACTTACTGGCCTATAATTTCCAGGTTCACTTTTAGAGCCCTTTTTGAATATTGGCACCACATTTGCTATGCGCCAGTCCTGCGGAACAGACCCTGTCGCTATAGAGTCACTAAAAATAAGAAATAATGGTTTATCTATTACATTACTTAGTTCTCTTAGTACTCGTGGGTGTATGCCATCCGGACCCGGAGATTTATCTATTTTAATCTTATTTAGCCGGTTTCGCACCTCTTCTTGGGTTAGATTGGTGACCCTTAATATAGGGTTTTCATTGTTTCTTGGGATTTCACCTAGCATTTCATTTTCCACCGTGAATACCGTGGAGAAGAAGGTGTTTAATATGTTAGCTTTTTCCTCGTCATCTACAACCATTCTTTCCTCACTATTTTTTAAGGGGCCTACATTTTCAGTTTTTATTCTTTTACTATTGATATAGTTGAAGAACAGTTTGGGATTAGTTTTACTCTCCTTAGCAATGTGCTTCTCTGTTTCCTTTTTGGCAGCTTTAATTAGTTTTTTAGATAAAGTATTTTTCTCCCTATAGTTTTTTAGAGCTTCAATGGTGCCATCCTGCTTTAGTAGTGCAAATGCTTTCTTTTTACTGTTAATTGCCTGTCTTACTTCTTTGTTTAGCCACATTGGGTTTTTCCTATTTCTAGTCCTTTTATTCCCACAAGGTATAAACCGCTTACACTGCCTATTTAGGATGTTCTTAAACATTTCCCATTTATTATCTGTATTCTCATTTCTGAGGATATTGTCCCAGTCTACCAGATTAAGGGCATCTCTAAGCTGTTCAAACTTTGCCTTCCTAAAGTTCAATGTTTTTGTGACTCCCTGACAAGTCCCCCTAGTGAAAGACAGGTGAAACTGCACAATATTGTGGTCGCTATTTCCTAAATGCCCAACCACCTGCAGATTTGTTATTCTGTCAGGTCTATTAGATAGTATTAGGTCTAAAAGTGCTGCTCCTCTGGTTGGATTCTGCACCAATTGTGAAAGATAATTTTTCTTGGTTATTAGCAGAAACCTGTTGCCTTTATGGGTTTCACAGGTTTCTGTTTCCCAGTTAATATCCGGGTAGTTAAAGTCCCCCATAACCAGGACCTCATTATGGGTTGCAGCTTCATCTATCTGCTTTAGAAGTAGACTTTCCATGCTTTCTGTTATATTTGGGGGTTTGTAACAGACCCCAATGAGAATTTTGTTACCATTTTTCCCTCCATGAATTTCAACCCATATGGACTCGACATCCTCATTCCCTTCGCTAATATCCTCCCACATAGTAATGGCATTATCCCTAAAAAATTGTTGGAGTCAATTGAAACCCTAAAACCTAAGTTACCAACCTTTTATCTCCTCCCGAAGCTGCACAAGCACTCGAGTGATCCCCCCGGCCGACCTATTGTGTCCGGTAATGAGGGTCTCAATGAGTTGGCCTGTAAAATTATCGACCACTACTTGAAACCGTTGGTCTCTAGCCTACCTTCGCACATCCTTGATACGACAGCTGCCTTAAGAAGATTGGACCAATTACATCTGGAGGACCATATGATCTTAGTTACAGTTGACGTTGAGGCACTATATACGTCGATTAGGCATTCTCAGGGATTAGCGGCGGTATCTTGGTTTTTGCATAATAACAACTTGGATAATGAATTGGTCAAATTCCTTTTGAGACTCCTGGAATTTGTGCTTACCCATAATTGCTTTGCGTTCAAGGAACAGGTGTTTCTCCAATTACAGGGGACTGCTATGGGGGCAGCTTGTGCCCCCTCATATGCAAATTTGTTTTTAGGTCTCTGGGAGAGAGACATCTTTCAGTGTTCTTCTATTCCTGGTATGGAGAAAATCCATAACTGGATAAGATATATCGACGATATTATGTTCGTCTGGGAGGGCACTGAGGATGAACTAAAAAATCTGATGACATACCTTAATGATAATGACCTGAATGTACACATGACATATTCCTTTGGTCGCAAAGTAACATTTTTGGACATTGATATATCTGTGAATGAAGATGGTACTATCTTTACTACCATTTTTAGGAAACCGACGTCTACTAATTCGTTATTGTATGCAGAATCATCGCATTTGCCCTCCACTATTAGGTCTATCCCAGTGGGTCAATACTTAAGAGCTAAAAGGATTTGCTCTACTGAATCAGCATTGCAAACTCAAGCAGCTGATCTTTATTCTAGGTTTCGGGAAAGGGGATATGGACATCGACCCATCCGTCATGCTTATAAGAGAGCACAGAATATTACTAGAAACCAACTTCTCTATACTAACAAGGATAAGAAACCCAAATCTGATCAGGTGCGGTTGATCACTACATTTAGTGGTCAATGGAATGAATTGACTGAGATTATACACAATCGTTGGGCCATTTTATTAACCGACCCTATTCTTAAGAGAACTTTGGCACCTAAACCCCTCATAACGGCTAAAAGGTCAAAAAATCTGTCTGATTTACTTGTAAGGAGTCATTATGCTTCAAAAAAATCCATTCAGACGAACCCCTTCGGGGAAGTGCAGGGTTTTTATCCCTGCAAAAAATGTAAAGCGTGTGCAAACACAACTAAGAGCAAGGAATTTCACAACTCTGATAAAACCAGAACTTTCTCCATCAGGAAATATCTTACCTGTACATCACAGGGAGTAATTTATGTGGCCTCCTGCCCTTGTAACAAATTATATGTGGGCATGACTACTCGCGAACTCCGTATCAGAATACGTGAGCATATACGCGATATAGAAAAGTCAAAAGAGGCAAAAGAGAATGAACAGCTAAAAACCCTTGCGAGACACTTCCAAGCCGTACACAATTCTGATGCCAGCCACCTTCGATTTGTGGCTATTGATCAGGTAACGTTGGGAATCAGGGGAGGGAATTTATTTAGGGTTCTATCACAAATAGAAAGCCGCTGGATCTTTAGGCTGAATACATTGGTCCCGTTTGGATTAAATGAGAACCATGGTTTTGGTTCATTTCTCTAAAATTATTGTTCATTATGGATAGTTTTAATTCATGTTCGTATTAGTCTTGGTTTTAATTGTTTTTATATGTATATTGATATTTGGATTTATATTCTTTAGATGCGTTTATTTATATGCTCGGGTGACCAATATGTGATTATGAAGACTGGGAGTTGGTTTCGAGAGAAAGACGGACCTTGATGGACTCTATGAAAAATTAAGAATAATTATTAAAGCACAAGATGGATAATTATGCTGGATTTATGTCTATTTTATGATTTATGTTATTAATTGTATGTGGTGACATTTTTATATGTCTTAGGCTCTGACACTTTATTATATTATCACTTTAGTATTTCTTTTTGACATATAGCACATATGGTTATAATTATATTTATTTGAGCACTTCATTATTGTCTAGTTTATTTATCATAGTAATTACACATATGTGATTTAATATTATTATTTATATTTAGTTTAAATACTACATATTTTTTATCACATTATACACATCATATATTATCATTATTATTATTATTTTTATTTTTGTATTTTGTATTTTTATTTTTTATTTTTCTTCTATTTTTGAGTATAGCCTAATGTATATTTATCTATATTTATGGTCTTATGGGTTAGGATACTTATTGTATTGGTTTAGATATGTGGCACTTAGTGATTCCATTTTTTGATAATAGGATTGTCACTATATTTAGTTATGAGATCGTTGGTATATAAACAAAAAGATCTATATTAAGACTTTTTAAGTCTGTGTTTTTTCCTTTTTTCCTTTGAGTCTCCTGTATTTATAATTGATAGTTCACTAACGGGTCTGGTTATATTCTAACTTTCTTCATTTTTATTTATTTTTCCCTCTCAGTCTTTTTTATGTCCGGTTAATCACGTTAGAATATAAGTGTTTACATGCAGTTTATAGTACATGATACGGCGGCTGCCAATTACTTAGTTGCGGCTATGCAGGCTTAGTATTTCTTGGTCTCGGACATCTTGTTCAGCCAGTGCGCATGCTCAGACACTCCTATGCCCGGGTCTTCCCGATGCGCTCATGTGACACGCGGGCGTCCCCCGCTGCTAGGCAGCGGTGGATTGCTTGCGTTTCGGGGGCGCAGGAGGAAGTATCCATATGGGGCGGGATTGTGCCGACGCATGCGCCGAGAATTGGCTGACGTCAGTGACACTCTTTGTTTCTATTGGTCGGTCCCCGTATAAATACGGATATGAGTTCAGCATTTAGCCACGCCTCCTGAAGAAGAGAAACAGTGAAACGCGCGTCGGGGCGACAGGTGGGGATACCAGGCTCCGAGCTTTAAGTAAGTTGTCTCTGACATGGGCCTCCTTAATTCAGGGCTAAATACTTATATTATTTTTTGTTCCCGGTATGTTAGGGGTCGAGTTCCCGCTTCTGCACAGGGGGAATCTCGAGCCACCTCCGCTGCGGTCTCCCATTCTTGTCCAGCTGCAGTGGAGTCTGCTCAGCAAGGACGTCGGTCCCAGCGTCTTGCTCATTCTCACTCTGTTCTGAGAGTTACTGCTGCTTCTCCAGTCTCTGCCATTAAAGTCTGTGCTGGTCAGCAGCGAGCGGACTTCTCTGGGACTAAGTCCTTGTCTGCACGTACTGAGCATGCCCAGCGTAAGGTCTCCCATTGGAGATCGAGGGTCATGTGCTCTGGCTCTGCAGCACATTCCATTGGTCCTCTTGGCAGGTCCTGGAAGGGCAAAGGTGCTGTGGCCACTTCCTGTGCTGCTGCTATATAAACTGCGCATGACCGCACGGCCATGCGCTAGTATTGTCTTACAATTGCTAATGTGTGTATGTTGTGAGTGCAAGTCGTCCTTGGATACCCCTACCCTATTGAATGACTGTTCGCGGAAGGTGTATGGCTGCTACCTAGCGCCCGACTTATCCTACAGCACTAGTCACACATTATAGCGTCCAGTTGCTGTGACCGCCAGTACGGCGCCGTGCACTTCCTCTGTGCTTTCCTTACCCAAGCCTGGGTGGTTAGTGGCGTTCGTCAGTGCGGCACTGCATGCACTCTTGTGCCTTAATATTGCTCTTCAGTTTCCTTACACTCCCAGTTGCGGTGTTGTGCCAGCAAGGGTCTAATCGGACTCCAATCCTAGTTGGGGTTGAGTTCGCTGACTACTTGCTCGCGCTTTAGGTGCGGTACCGCGGTCCTGTGCCTTAACAGGATTGCTTCTTTCACGCTGGGTGAGGTTAACCCACGCGTGTATACTTTAGTGTACCGCCATATAGTCTGCTAATTGCTAGCAGCAGGTTTTCACCTGCACGGTGGACCCCGGACTGCGAACGCATCTATACCATCTGTCTTGGTGTGTTCCGCCAGTCCTAACAGAATTCTAGCGCCAGGGTCTGGCTAGTAAAATGGCGGACGACCAGCGTTTACAGCGGTACATCCAGCAGCTGGAGGGAAGGTTGGCGGCTCTTGAGCGTTCAACCTCAGCTGTGGATGTTACTGCTGTCGCTGTTCAGGCTGCAAGTGTGGCTGCAGCTACCTTGTCCACTGCCGCCCCTGTACCGACGCTATCTCGCCTCCCGCTACCAGAGAAATTTTCTGGTGGCAGTAAGTCCTGTAGGGGTTTCGTGAGTCAGTGCTCAATACATCTCGAGCTTCTGGCCTCTCGTTTCCCTACAGAGCGGGCTAAGGTTGGCTTTATAATTTCCTTATTGTCGGACAGGGCGTTGCAGTGGGCTACGCCGTTGTGGGAGCGTGGCGATCATGTGGTGCAGAGTGCTCCGTTATTCCTGAGCACTCTGAAACAGGTCTTTCTAGGACCTCGTGTCACCCATGACACGGCGCTCCAACTGTTGGCACTGACTCAGGGCTCGTCCTTGGTCAGCCTTTTTGCCGTCCATTTCCGCACTCTAGCATCTGAGCTGGAGTGGTCGGATAAAGCCCTTATCCCTATATTTTGGAGGGGGCTGGCTGACCACGTTAAGGATGCTCTGGCCACTAGGGAGATTCCCGCCACACTGGAGGAGTTAATAACAGTATCTACTCGCATTGACCTCCGTTTTCACGAGCGGAGGTTAGAGCGAGCCCAGTGTAGGCAGAGGTTTCGGCTGGCTCCCACCTTCACCAAACCTTTGGAATCTCCAGTCCAGGCTCCTGAGTTCCAGGAACCTAAGGTGGTGTCACGAGCGGGATCTAAGTCCCAGACCGCTCGTGCACTCCAGGGTTGCCATGTATGCCAACAGTCAGGACATCTTGCCACCAGATGTCATCAGCGGTCGAGGAAACGTCAGCGTCTAGTGGTAGTAGGTGGAGGTGCACTAGACACTGCGACGTTTGCCTCCAAATTGTCCTTTAAGGGGACAATTACCTTTGGCTCATCCTCCCACTCGGTAGACCTCTGCGTGGATTCTGGGGCGGAGGGCAATTTTATGTCTTCTGCCTTCGCCCAACGTCACGCAATACCCCTGGTTATGCTATCTCAACCAGTAACGGTACGAGTGGTGAATGGGTCGACACTCCCCGCACAGATAACACATCAGACCATCCCTGTTACTCTGTCCATGTCGCCATCCCATCAGGAGATTATTTCTCTGCTCATCATTCCTGAGGGTATTGATGAGGTCCTGTTGGGGATACCTTGGCTACGGTACCACTCTCCTCACATCGAGTGGTCCTCAGGCAGAATTCTGGGATGGGGTGAATCATGTGGGGGTAGGTGTCACCGAGAATGCGTTCAGGTTGCTACTACTGAGGTACCCGCAGATCTATCCTCTCTCCCCAAGCAATATTGGTCTTACGCAGATGTGTTCTCCAAAAAGGCGGCGGAGACCCTTCCACCCAGTGGCGTAACTACAAAGTGAGGGGCCCCGATGCGAACTTTCAAATGGGGCCCCCCCGCGCCAAAATATTTCCCACCGAAATTCACATTTTCCCTATTCATTTCGCACACTATAGTCGTGTTGCAATGTTGTGTAGTCTGACCTAATACTGCCCTGTACTCGCTGAGAAAAATGATTTTATAACTAACATGTCCCTATAGTAATATGTCCTCCCTCGCTCTAATTCCAAGCGCACTCCCGGCGTTTGAACTCTGTGTGCTGTTTCTTCCTGGTATGACGCTGCAGTGCGTCATTTCCAGACCTGTGCAGTGTGGGGGTGTATTGGGTGTACTGGTTGGCTCTGGAGCATACGCACTGCACATTCTGACACTGGCAAGTACACGCAATACTCCCCCACAGTGCACATGCTGGGCTCTGCCCACAGCCGTGTACAGCCCGTACACACACGGCTTCGCTCCGAGAACCCGTACACACACGGCTCCGCTCCGTACACCTTGTACACACACGGCTCCGCTCCGTACACCTTGTACACACACGGCTCCGCTCCGTACACCTTGTACACACGCGACTCCGATCCCTACACCTTGTACACATGCGGCTGCGCTCTTTACACCTTGTACACACGCGGCTCTGCACCGTACACCTTGTACACACGCGGCTCCACTCCTTACACCTTGTACACACGCGGCTCCGATCCCTACACCTTGAACACACGGCTTCGCTCCGAGAACTCCGTACACCTTGTACACACGCGGCTCCGCTCCCTACACCTTGTACACACGTGGCTCCGCTCCCTACACCTTGTACACATGCGGCTCCACTCCTTACACCTTGTACACACGCGGCTCCGCTCCATACACCTCTTACACACGCGGCTCCGCTCCATAAACCTCTTACACACGCAGCACCACTCCATACACCCCATACATACACGAATCCGCTCACCTCTTTCACCCACGGCTCAGCTTTGTACACACCTGACTCCGCTCCGTACACCTTGCTCCACTACATACATACACAGCTCCGCTCTGTACACCTTGTACACACACGGCTGTTACATAAACATCCCCTCATTCAGCACCATGACAATCAAGCACAGCAGAGTCCTGCATAGTGCATACACTGAGGCCACTGATCATGTGACCCCTGACTCCTCCCCTCCTGTGACCTCATCACAGGTCCTGTGCGCATAGAACAGGTAGGTGTGTGTGTGTGTGTGTGTGTGTCAGGTGTAAGCAGCACATCACTCACCAGCTAATGCCTGCCATCTCTCCAGCTTCAGTCAGTGACACGCACAGCCCTTCTGCTAGGTCACATGTCCTTCACGGACACGCCCACTCACCGCACACTGCTGAAAGTCTGGGGAAGCTGTGGGCGTGGCCAGCAGGATTATTATTATTATTATTTATTATTATAGCGCCATTTATTCCATGGCGCTTTACATGTGAGGAGGGGTATACATAATAAAACAAGTACAATAATCTTGAAAAATACAAGTCACAACTGGTACAGGAGGAGAGAGGACCCTGCCCGCGAGGGCTCACAATCTGCAAGGGATGGGTGAGGATACAGTAGGTGAGGGTAGAGCTGGCCGTGCAGCGGTTTGGTCAATCGGTGGTTACTGCAGGTTGTAGGCTTGTCGGAAGAGGTGGGTCTTCAGGTTCTTTTTGAAGGTTTCGATGGTAGGCGAGAGTCTGATATGTTGTGGTAGAGCATTCCAGAGTAGGGGGGATGCACGAGAGAAATCTTGTATGCGATTGTGGGAAGAGGAGATAATAGGGGAGTAGAGAAGGAGATCTTGTGAGGATCGGAGGTTGCGTGCAGGAAAGTACCGGGAGACGAGGTCACAGATGTATGGAGGAGACAGGTTGTGGATGGCTTTATATGTCATGGTTAGGCTTTTGTACTGGAGTCTCTGGGTGATGGGGAGCCAGTGCAGGGATTGACAGAGGGGAGAGGCCGGGGAATAGCGGGGGGATAGGTGGATTAGTCGGGCAGCAGAGTTTAGAATAGATTGGAGGGGTGCAAGAGTGTTAGAGGGGAGGCCACAGAGCAGGAGGTTACAGTAGTCAAGGCGGGAGATGATGAGGGCATGGACTAGGGTTTTTGCAGATTCTTGGTTTAGGAATGTGCGGATCCGTGAAATATTTTTGAGTTGGAGGCGGCAGGAAGTGGAAAGGGTTTGGATATGTGGTTTAAAGGAGAGATCAGTGTCAAGGATTACCCCGAGACAGCGGGCTTGTGGAACTGGGGAGAGTGGGCAGCCGTTTACTGTAATGGATAGGTTCGTTGGGGAGATCGCGTGAGATGGGGGAAAGATGATGAATTCTGTTTTGTCCATGTTAAGTTTTAGAAATCTAGTGGAGAAGAAGGATGAAATAGCAGACAGACATTGAGGGATTCTGGTTAGTAGGGAGGTGATATCTGGTCCAGAGATGTAGATCTGTGTGTCGTCAGCATAGAGATGATACTGAAAGCCGTGAGATTCTATGAGCTGTCCCAGGCCAAAGGTGTAGATGGAGAAGAGCAGGGGTCCTAGAACTGAACCTTGCGGGACTCCGACAGATAGGGGGCGAGGTGAGGAGGTGGTGTGTGAGTGGGAGACGCTGAATGTACGGTCAGTTAGGTATGATGAGATCCAGGATAGGGCCAATTCTGTGATGCCAAGGGATGAGAGGGTCTGCAGCAGCAGGGAATGGTCCACTGTGTCAAAGGCAGAGGACAGGTCCAGGAGGAGGAGGACAGAGTAGTGTCGCTTGCTCTTGGCGGTTAATAGGTCATTGGTGACCTTAGTTAGGGCAGTTTCAGTGGAGTGGTGTGACCGGAAGCCTGATTGAAAGCGGTCGAAGGAGGAGCAGGAAGATAGATGGGAGGACAGTTCAATATGGACATGTTGTTCCAGTAGTTTTGAGGCAAAGGGGAGAAGTGATATAGGGCGATAGCTAGATACAGAGGATGGGTCAAGAGAGGGCTTTTTGAGGATAGGTGTGATTGTGGCATGTTTAAAGCTTGAGGGGAAAATGCCAGTTGTTAGTGATAGGTTAAAGAGATGGGTTAGGGTTGGGATGAAGACTGTGGTGAGGTTTGGGATGAAGTGGGATGGGAGTGGGTCAAGTGCACAGGTGGTGAGATGCGATCTTGAGAGTAGAGTGGAGAGTCCGTCTTCTGTAATGGTGGAGAAGTTGGTTTTGGAGGTGGAGGGCTGGGTAGTTGGGAGGAAGGGTTCTGGGGGTTGTTTACTAAAATTGTCTCTGATGTTCTCAATTTTCTGCTTGAAAAATGAGGCGAAGTCTTCAGCTGAGATGAGTGGGGAGGGAGGAGGTGCTGGGGGACGGAGGAGAGAGTTGAAGGTGTTGAATAACTGTTTGGGGTTGTGAGACAGGGAGGATATGAGAGATGAGAAGTAGGTTTGTTTTGCTGTGGCGAGCATGGTTTTGAAAGCAGTGAGGGACTGTTTGAATGCGATGAAGTGCTCGATGGAGTGGGATCTTTTCCATCTGCGCTCAGCAGCTCTGGAAGCTCGCCTCAGTTCTTTTGTCATGCTGGTGTGCCAGGGTTGTCTGTTGATTTTGCGAGCTTTGGTATGTGTGAGAGGGGCAAGAGATTCCAGAGCTGCAGCTATTGTGGTGTTATATAGAGCGGCAGCATCATCCGCATTGTGTAGGGAGCTTATGTCTGTGAGAGGGAGGAGGGATTCAGAGAGTGAGTGAAGATCAAGGTGTTTAAGATTTCTGCGAGGGTGTGAGAGTTTGTGGGGTGGGGGTTGTAGACAAGGAGTGGAAAGGGAAGAGAATGTAAGTAGGTTGTGGTCAGAAAGAGGAAGAGGTGAGTTTGAGAGGTTAGATAGGGAGCAGAGGCGGGTGAAGATGAGGTCCAGTGTGTGACCATCTTTGTGGGTGGCTGTAGAAGACCATTGAGTGAGGCCAAAGGAGGAAGTGAGAGATAGAAGTTTAGTGGCAGCTGAGAGGGAAGTGTCAATGGGGATGTTGAAGTCGCCCATGATGATAGTGGGGATGTCAGCGGCGAGGAAGTGGAGTAGCCAGGTGGTGAAGTGGTCGAAGAAGGTGGTGGCTGGCCCTGGGGGACGGTAGATGACAGCCAGTTGGAGGTTGGAGGGGGAGTAGATGCGCACAGAGTGCACCTCAAAGGAAGGGAGGGTAACTGAGGGTGGCAGTGGGATTGGGGTGAAGGAGCAGTTATCTGACAGGAGAAAACCAACTCCTCCGCCATGCTTGCTGCTGGGGCGGGGTGTGTGAGAAAGGTGGAAGCCACCGTAAGAGAGTGCCGCAGGGGAGGCTGTGTCAGAAGGGGTGAGCCAGGTTTCAGTGATGCCGAGGAAGGAGAGTTTGTTATTGATAAAGAGGTCATGGATAAATGGAAGTTTATTGCAGACAGAGCGTGCGTTCCATAGTGCTCCAGATAGGGAAATTGGGGGAGTGGGGGCAGGATGAATGGGTATGAGGTTACTGTGGTTGCGAGGACGTGTAGAGGATCGTGGCAGGGGATTAGAAATGAGTGTGGGGATGTGATGAGGAGGGCCAGGATTTGGGGATATGTCGCCAGCAATGAGGAGCAGCAGGCAGAGCGTTAGAAGGTGTGAGCTGGATAGGTCATGATGTGGCCGTGTGTGCCTGGCGAGAAAGGATTGTATGTGGAGGAATAGTTCTGATCTTAGCAGGATGCGTGCGTGACTTGTCTCCTTCCCCTGCTACTTGTTTGCTGGACTGGGCGGGCCCTGAAAACACTGTGGGCCCCGTCGCAGTCGCGACCCCTGCGACCGCAGTTGTTACGCCCCTGCTTCCACCCCATCGCCCCTATGACTGTCCTATCGATCTCTTGCCTGGTGCGGAGCCTCCCCGGGGTCGAGTTTATCCATTATCTCTCCCGGAGACGGAGGCCATGTCTCAGTACATTCAAGAGAATCTGGCAAGAGGGTTTATCAGAAAGTCAGTGTCACCTGCTGGGGCAGGGTTCTTCTTTGTGCAGAAGAAGAATGGGGAACTACGTCCATGCATAGACTACAGGGGTCTTAACGCTATCACCGTTAAGAACAAGTATCCTTTGCCCTTGATATCCGAGCTCTTCGATAGACTTCGGGGAGCTAGAGTGTTTACTAAATTAGATCTGCGGGGTGCTTACAACCTGATTCGCATCCGTGAGGGGGACGAATGGAAAACGGCGTTTAACACCAGAGATGGGCACTATGAGTATCTGGTGATGCCCTTCGGGCTCTGTAATGCCCCAGCCGTTTTTCAAGACTTTGTCAACGACATCTTCCGGGATATGCTTTCCACCTCAGTTGTAGTCTATCTGGATGATATTCTCATCTTTTCTCCAGATATTGACTCCCACTGGAGAGATGTTGGCAGAGTCTTCGACCTCCTACGGGCAAACTCTCTTTACGCTAAGTTGGAGAAGTGTATGTTTGAGCAGGAGTCTTTGCCGTTCCTGGGCTATATCATCTCTGCCCAGGGATTGGCTATGGATCCTGCCAAACTACAGGCTGTGATGGACTGGCAAGAGCCCCATTCTCTTAAAGCGGTGCAGCGCTTTATGGGGTTCATTAACTATTACCGCCAGTTCATTCCCCACTTCTCAACTCTGGTAGCTCCCTTGGTAGCCCTCACCAAGAAGGGAGTGAATCCTAAATTGTGGTCGGAAGAGGTCTCCAAGGCCTTCACTTCTATTAAGTCCCACTTTGCTAGCGCTCCCATCTTACATCGTCCCAATGTGGATAAGCCATTCCTAATGGAGGTGGATGCCTCATCCGTTGGTGCTGGAGCAGTCCTCTATCAGAAGGATGCTCAAGGTCGGAAGCATCCATGCTTCTTCTTCTCTAAGACCTTCTCACCAGCGGAGAGAAACTACTCCATCGGGGATAGGGAGCTGCTAGCAATGAAGTTGGCCTTTTCAGAGTGGAGACATCTTCTGGAAGGTGCGCAGTTTCCCTTCCAGGTTTACACTGACCACAAAAATTTGGTCTACTTACAAACAGCCCAGCGGCTAAATTCTCGCCAAGCCAGATGGTCCTTGTTCTTTTCCCGGTTCCACTTTTCTCTTCATTTTCTCGCCGGGGAGAAGAATATTCGTGCTGATGCTCTCTCTCGCTCCCTTATGTCAACTGAAGAGGAGGAAGAGGAGCCTCAGCTTATTGTTCCTTCTGAGGGCCTGAGAACCGTAGCGCCGGTTTCGCTTGAGTCTGTGCCTCCGGGCAAGACTTTTGTGCCCATTAATTTGCGACCGGAGGTTCTCTCTTGGGCTCATTCGTCCAGAGTGGGTGGACACTTTGGGACAAAGAGGACATCTGAGCTACTGGCGAGGACGTACTGGTGGCCGCATATGGTCCGGGATGTCAGGGATTATATTCTGGCGTGTGACTCCTGCGCCAAAAATAAATCTCCGCGTCAAAGGCCAGCTGGGTAGCTCTATCCTTTGCCGGTGGCAGAGAGGCCCTGGGAGATGGTCGGGATGGACTTTGTCGTGGGTTTGCCCAAGTCTCGCGGCTGTACCATCATTTGGGTCATCACCGATCATTTCTCGAAAATGGTGCATTTGGTGCCGCTACCACGGTTACCTTCTGCACGGGCCTTGGCTGCGTTGTTCATTAAGCACATCTTCCGCCTACATGGTATGCCTGACAAAATTGTCAGTGACCGGGGTCCCCAGTTTGCGTCTCGGTTCTGGAGAGAGCTGTGTCGTCTTCTCAGTATTGAGTTGAATCTCTCTTCCGCTTATCATCCCGAGACGAATGGGTTGGTAGAGAGGGCCAACCAGACCTTGGTCACATACCTGCGACATTTTGTTTCAGCCAGGCAGGATGACTGGGCATCCTTGCTATCATGGGCAGAGTTTGCGCTGAACAACGCCGTAGCCGACTCCACTGGACAAACCCCATTCCTCCTCAACTATGGTCAGCATCCACGGGTACCTGTGCCTATGCCCGTGTCTTCCGCAGACTCCAGGGTGGCAGACTGGGCTGTGGAGGCACGGGATATTTGGGACCGCACTCAGGATGCCATTCAGGCCTCTAAGGAGAGAATGAGGTCCTCCGCTGATGCTCATCGGCGCCCCGCCCCGACCTTTGCTCCTGGCAACTTGGTGTGGCTCTCCGCCCGTAACATCAGGCTGCGAGTTGAGTCCACTAAATTTGCTCCTCGCTACTTGGGTCCCTTCAAGGTCCTCGAACAGGTTAATCCTGTGGTCTACCGTCTGGCCCTTCCTCCACGCCTTGGTATCACCGACACCTTTCATGTGTCCCTCCTTAAGCCCGTATACATGTCCCGGTTTTCTGAGTCATCTGCCGGGACATCGGGTTCGTCTATGGACGATTTCGAGGTGAACGCTATCTTGGGGTGCAAGGTGGTACGTGGCAAAAAATTTTTTTTGGTGGACTGGAAGAGTTACGGCCCTGAGGAAAGGGCCTGGGAGCCTGCTGAGCACATTTGGGCTCCGCAGCTCATTGCTGCCTTCGAACGTAGCGAGGCCCAAGGAGGGGGGGGGTAATGTTAGGGGTCGAGTTCCCGCTTCTGCACAGGGGGAATCTCGAGCCACCTCCGCTGCGGTCTCCCATTCTTGTCCAACCGCAGTGGAGTCTGCTCAGCAAGGACGTCGGTCCCAGCGTCTTGCTCATTCTCACTCTGTTCTGAGAGTTACTGCTGCTTCTCCAGTCTCTGCCATTAAAGTCTGTGCTGGTCAGCAGCGAGCGGACTTCTCTGGGACTAAGTCCTTGTCTGCACGTACTGAGCATGCCCAGCGTAAGGTCTCCCGTTGGAGATCGAGGGTCATGTGCTCTGGCTCTGCAGCACATTCCATTGGTCCTCTTGGCAGGTCCTGGAAGGGCAAAGGTGCTGTGGCCACTTCCTGTGCTGCTGCTATATAAACTGCGCATGACCGCACGGCCATGCGCTAGTATTGTCTTACAATTGCTAATGTGTGTATGTTGTGAGTGCAAGTCGTCCTTGGATACCCCTACCTTATTGAATGACTGTTCGCGGAAGGTGTATGGCTGCTACCTAGTGCCCGACTTATCCTACAGCACTAGTCACACATTATAGCGTCCAGTTGCTGTGACTGCCAGTACGGCGCCGTGCACTTCCTCTGTGCTTTCCTTACCCAAGCCTGGGTGGTTAGTGGCATTCGTCAGTGCGGCACTGCATGCACTCTTGTGCCTTAATATTGCTCTTCAGTTTCCTTACACTCCCAGTTGCGGTGTTGTGCCAGCAAGGGTCTAATCGGACTCCAATCCTAGTTGGGGTTGAGTTCGCTGACTACTTGCTCGCGCTTTAGGTGCGGTACCGCGGTCCTGTGCCTTAACAGGATTGCTTCTTTCACGCTGGGTGAGGTTAACCCACGCGTGTATACTTTAGTGTACCGCCATATAGTCTGCTAATTGCTAGCAGCAGGTTTTCACCTGCACGGTGGACCCCGGACTGCGAACGCATCTATACCATCTGTCTTGGTGCGTTCCGCCAGTCCTAACACGGTAGGACTGTGGTGTATGGCATTTGCCGATATTTAGTAAGATCTTATACCAGTCCTAATGACTAGCCAGGATAGATTAGTGCCTTATATATGAGGTTGCCCTAGTCAGTTGTTACGTGCTCCCTGCTTGGAGGGCCAGATACCGTTGTATAGTGGAGAACCTTACATAGCAATTTTTTGCATAAATAGATATAATACAATTAGGATGTATTTGGTATCCGCTATGGCAGCTTGCACATTTATGTGATGTTATGGTGTAAATGTTATTTGTTAACAGACCTGGTTTCAATTCCCTTAACCTGTTTGGTTTGTGGTACTCTGATCTTGTATAAACTTATTATATTTTTTTGTATAAATAAAATATTGATATTTTTGTAAAAAACTCTCTACCTCATTGGATTAATATGCAAATAGGGGTGATGGTGTTATAATGAATCTAGAGTTGTAATATTTAGTATTGGATCCTACAGTGTTTAATTTTATCCTATTGCCCATGTGAAAATGAAAAAATTGAGGCGAAAAGAATTTTTTTGTGAAAAAAAAGTACTTTTTCATTTTTACAGATCAATTTGTGAAGCACCTGAGGGTTTAAAGTGCTCACTAGGCATCTAGATAAGTTCATTGGGGGGTCTAGTTTCCAAAATGGGGTCACTTGTGGGGGAGAGCCAAAGTTTAGGCACACAGGGGCTCTCCAAACGCGACATGGTGTCCGCTAACGATGGAGATAATTTTTCATTCAAAAAGTCAAATGGCGCTCCTTCCCTTCCGAGCTTTACCATGTGCCCAAACAGTGGTTTACCCCCACATGTGAGGTATTGGTGTGCTCAGGAGAAATTGCCCAACAAATTTTAGGATCCATTTTATCCTGTTGCCCATGTGAAAATGAAAAATTGAGGCTAAAAGAATTTTTTTGTGAAAAAAAAGTACTTTTTCATTTTTACGGATCAATTTGTGAAGCACCTGGGGGTTCAAAGTGCTCACTATGCATCTAGATAAGTTCCTTGGGGTGTCTAGTTTCCAAAATGGGGTCACTTGTGGGGGGAGCTCCAATTTTTAGGCACGCGGGGGCTCTTCAAACGTGACATGGTGTCCGCTAAAGAGTGGAGCCAATTTTTCATTCAAAAAGTCAAAAGGGCGCTCCTTCCCTTCCAAGCCCTGCCGTGCGCCCAAACAGTGGTTTACCCCCACATATGAGGTATCAGCGTACTCAGGACAAATTGGACAACAACTCTCGTGGTTCAGTTTCTCCTTTTACCATTGGGAAAATAAAAAAATTGTTGCTAAATTATAATTTTTGTGACTAAAAAGTTAAATGTTCATTTTTTCCTTCCATGTTGCTTCTGCTGCTGTGAAGTACCTGAAGGGTTAATAAACTTCTTGAATGTGGTTTTGAGTACCTTGAGGGGTGCATTTTTTAGAATGGTGTCACTTTTGGGTATTTTAAGCCATATAGACCCCTCAAACTGACTTCAAATGTGAGGTGGTCCCTAAAAAAAATGGTTTTGTAAATTTCGTTGTAAAAATGAGAAATCGCTGGTCAAATTTTAACCCTTATAACTTCCTAGCAAAAAAAAATTTTGTTTCCAAAATTGTGCTGATGTAAAGTATACATGTGGGAAATGTTATTTATTAACTATTTTGTGTCACATAACTCTCTGGTTTGACAGAATAAAAATTCAAAATGTGAAAATTGCGAAATGTTCAAAATTTTCGCCAAATTTCCATTTTTATCACAAATAAACGCAGAATTAATTGACCTAAATTTACCACTAACATGAAGCCCAATATGTCACGAAAAAACAATCTCAGAACCGCTAGGATCCGTTGAAGCGTTCCTGAGTTATTACCTCATAAAGGGACACTGGTCAGAATTGCAAAAAACAGCAAGGTCTTTAAGGTCAAAATAGGCTGGGTCATGAAGGGGTTAAACTTATCACATATAATTGCTGCGGTCAGATAAGAGTAGCTAATAGCAGTAGAACAATAGATTTATTAATGGAATTTGGTCATGTTTGGGAGGAAAAACATTTACTCTAGAATTCTGGAATGAAAGCTTTGAGAAGTCAAAAATTTTAGATGTGTGCCAAAATGTGACTTTTGACGTTCTGACACCAGTTTATAGGTGGAGCTGGGACGGGACAGGAACATGGCACTCAGCAAATTCATGGCATTCGGAAGATGCCTCTTCTTAAATCAGGAGCATCTGACTCCAGCACGCCCCCTCATAAACAATGGCGTGAACAGTGCAGGTCTTCATGCATTGGGCCCTCAGTATTTGTTTGGATGTAACAATGTACCGTATTTGTCTGGAATAGCTTGTGAATGCCATGTCACATTTGGAGAGCCCCTGAGATACAAAAACAGCTGAAACATTCCATAAGTGACCCCTTGGAAACTAGACCCATCAAGGAAATCATCTAGGGGTGTACTGAGCATTTTAACCTACAGGTGATTCACAAAACTTTATAACATTTAATTGTGAGAGCAAAAACAATGTTTTTTTTTCCCCACCAAAAAAAAACTGTTCGAGCACCAAATTTAGAATTTACACGTGGGGTAATGGGAGAAATTGGACCCCACAATTTGTTATACAATTTCTCCCGAATGTGGCAGTATCACATATGTGGTTAGACATTACTGTTTGAGCACACAGCAGGGATCGGATGGGAAGGAGTGCTACTTGGCTTTTATAATGAAGATCCTGTTTGAATAGATTGTGGGATTCTTTAACAGTGTCCCTGAGGTGCCAGAACAACAGAAATCCCCCTAGATTACCCCATATAGGAAACTTCACTGCCTAAGGAAATCATGTACTAAGTATTTTGAACCCATTGGTGCCTCACAGAATTTTATAACAGTGAGACATGAAAATTACATTTTAGTTGTAAAAATTTAATTTTTGTATTTGCTGGAAATCTGTCAGGTGTACAAGTGTTAATGGGTGAAACTGGACCCTTAATTTATTGCACAATTTCTCCCAAACGCGGTAATGTGCCATATGTCACCAGAAATTACTGTTTAGCCACACGTCAAGGCTGAGAAGAAAGCAGCGCTATTTGGCTTTTGGAGCACAGATTTTGCTAAAATAGTTTGTGGGCGACATTTGCAGAGCTTCTAGGGTGCCAAAACAGCAGAAAAACGCCAAAGTGACCCCACTGTAGAAATTGCACTTTTCAAAGAATTCATATACGGCTGCAGTGACTAATTTGTAACATCCTTGCTGTGCTTTATTCTGAAGAATTGCAAATATGCCAGTTTAGTGCCTAAACATTGTGACCCCTAAAGTGTAGAGCCCTCATATATTGTAACATCCACATACATTGTGCCCAGGTTGTGGTTCTAGAGACACGCAGTCCATAAATTAAGTGCTCTCTCCTTGCTACAATAATGCCAAACATGAGGTGCATTTGGATTTGGGAGCACTCAGAAGAAAGACTCTGGAAAAGAAACATGGCTTCAACCGGTAATGTGGGAACCCCCTATAGGTCTAGTGCCACATGACGGACCTGAGTGGAGGCTGGTTTTGTGTGGGCTAAATTAGGGCTTTTATCGGTAACCTTTTGGGGTACATAATATTTTTTGATCGCTTTCAGTATAAGGCTGGGATCACATTATTGTGCTCTACACTGATCACTTATGTTGGGGTTTCCATGTAAATCCCACAAGAATGTGATTCAGATGAAATCCCAGATGGAACCACGCACTATAATGAGGCAGATGGAGATACTTTGGAGTCTGCTTGGCGTGTGCTCCAGTGGTGTCTATCTTTTTAGGTGTGCACAGATCTGTGGTCGCCCATACTTGTGCGCTAAAAAGACGCCTAAAATGATGGGACACCGCCAGAACAGAGACAAATCCAAAGTTACTCCATCTGCCTCATATGTGAGTGGTTCTGTCTGGGGTTTTGTCTGAATCGCAGTTTTGGGGAATTTACATGGAAACCCCGATGTAAGTGCTCAGCGGAGAGCACAGGATAAATATGAGCTGAGCCTTATTACAATTTTTGGGAGGTAGAATGAACAAATATTCCACAGTACAAGGACAGTTATTATTTTTATTTTTGCATGGTTCACCGTGCGGTATAAGTGATAAGGAGGATTTATTCTTTGGGTCAGTGCGATCATAGTGATACCAGATTTATATCGGGTTTTTTATATTTTGCTGCTATCACACAGTAAAAATCATTATTTTTTTATTAAAAGTAGTTTTTCTCATTGCCATATTCTGAGAGCTGTCACTTTTTTTTATTTTTGGCGAACAGAGCTGAACAAGAGCTTATTTTTTATGGGACGAGTTATGATTACAGTGATACCAGATTTATATTGTTTTTTTAATGCTTTGTTATTTTTACCCACTTAAAACAATATTTTACAAATATTAATTTGTTTTTGCATCATCATATTCTGAGAGCTGTAACTTTTTTTTTGCTGTATGAGTCATATTAGGATAATTTTTTTTTGGGACAATTTGGCATTTTCATTTATACCATTTTATTTACATACAGCTTTTTGATCGCTGTTTATTCAGTTTTTGGTAAGTCACTATGATGAAAAAGAGACATTTTTGCTGTGTTTTTCATTAATTTTTTTACGGGATTCGCCATACTGAATAAATAATGTGCCAGTTTTATAGAGTGGTTCATTGCGAATTCAGGATTACTTTGACTAATGACATTTTTCAGTGATCTGACCAACTTTATTTTTGTTCCAGAAAACAAACATTTTAAATTACTATATTCACATCTTGTGTTTATGAAATCCAAAGTTTTACGAAAATAGGAATTCGTCCTACTGGTAATTGAATTTCTAAGAATCCATCATGACAATGCACCAGGAGGCAGTACTTCTCATCCTCTAGGAACAGGAAAGACACGGGAGGTTAAAAGCCCGCCACCTCACCCTTCGTGTCTTTACCAATCATCGCACCAGGATAGATGCAACTCAATTTTATTGAATCCTTCTACACAAATGTTAACTGTACATAAATACAATGAATTCAGAGGAGGGAATGTAAGGGTGCTGTCATGATGGAGTCCTGGAAATACAATTACCAGTAGGACTAATTCCTACTTTCCAGGACATCCCTCCTGACAGCACACCAGGAGAAATACCACATGAATGAATTTTAGGGAAGGACTACTGCCTGAAGGACTTTACTTCCATAGGCCATCTGTTGGACAGATAATACGTCCAACTTAAAATGTCTAAAAGAGGTATTCAGGTTAGATCAGGTTGTGGCTCTTCAAATCTACTCCACCGAAGCTCCTGCCCATTCAGCCCAAGAAGCAGAGATTGCCCCAGTTGAATGCGCCTTAACACCTTACAGCGTTGTTTTCACCTCTGATGCATACGCCATGGGAAATTGTGGACATGATCTATCTGGCCAATGTTGCATTTGAAGTTTTCTTGCCTTTGTTCTTCCCCGCAAATTGGACGAAGGAGTTTGAATATTGCCTCCAATCTGTCTATCTTACATTCAGTGAATGAAACATTCATTATTTCCATTTTTCGGATGCTGGCAAAAGGAGATTGGGATAATCTCCTGATTCAAGTTGTCACTGGACACTACTTTCAGAATAAACATTGGGTCAAGCATAATATTAGTATATATTAGTATTATATGATCTTCCAGTATGTGTAAATAACAATTTCTCACTAAGAGGGCCTGCATTCCGCATAATTGATGTGTTCAGGGAAAGAATTTTGATGGTAATGTACTCCTGAGATTCAAAAGGAAACTTACATACAGCATTCAGGTTTAAATCCCATGGGGTACTGATTTCCTAATTGTAGGTCTTAACCTGTTGATTCCTTTAGAAAATCTAGCGACAAAGGGATGGTTCACCAAAGGATGGTCAAGTGTGAAAGAACAAATTAAGAAAGATTCTCCATTTTGTGCTTTTCGACTCCATTTTGCGGTTTTAAGATAAATTTTGTTACTAGGCTAAAGTTCACAGCTGTTATGAGACTTTGATTGTTGCAATCGGGACAGGACATAAGACTGAGGGTGTATTGTTCTACGAGACTTTGACGTACAGACTGTTCCTGCATTCTTATAGGTTAAGAACCGTGAGCGTGTTCTTATGCTGATTGGTTGAAGTATAATCTCTATGATTATGAAAAGTGATACACAATAAACGGGGGCCAGAGATCTGCTCGATCCCCCCAAACAGAGACACACGTCTCCATATGGTCATTTTCAGTTGCCAGCAACGCCCTGTAGATTAATTTGGAAATCACTGAGTCAACCGTGAAGGATCACTTTAGATCCTCCCTCAACAGTTAGCGCCTGAACGTGGGGCCCCAAACAGGAACGCCTCTGCCCCCCGGAGGACAACAAGATAAAGGATGCTTAGATCAGACACGGGCACTGGAAAATTGGGACTGATCCTCCCCGACAACAACCACGGTAAGTTGGCAGGTATACTGTCCAGACTGACCGTTTGGTGTGGTTTTCCTGTGTGCTGCAAAGAGGATCTGAAGTTTGTCCCCGATGGTGGGGTGATTTTTGGGTGGAATCATATAAAGGTGTAGTTCCGTTGGGAGCCCAGTGCTCGAACCGTACCTCATAAGGGACGGACACCCCAGATTGACCAGTGATGTAATTCTCTTTACGGTCAAAATATCCTGAATTCCTGATCACTGTTAGAATTAGGCGCGGTGAGGTGATCAAAGATGGGTAGGATGCGTAACTCAGGAATATATAGATATATATGTATATTTCCAGAGGTGTCCAGCGGGTTAGTTTGAGACACCCTCCTCCTTTCACTGAATACTGTGTTTTTTTGGGTTGTCCCAGTGGGGGACAGGTAGACTCAAAGGAATAGACTATATGGCCGCTCTGGTATTATGCATGACTAAAGTAAGGATATTTAGCTCTAAAGAAGAATCATGTTTCCATGGAAGAAAAAGAAAACTTTGAATTTTTGTGATGAATCTGATACTGTTAGCCCAAAGACGGAGAAAGAATTCTGTCAGGAATGCAAGAAAAATATTCTCAATCGTGGGTTTTTCTAAGATGATCTGGCACATGAATTGTATGATGAAGGTTTTGTAGAAATTAATTAAGTCTGAGAACTGCTGTATTCTGTTTCTGTGTGAAATCTCTAAAATACCTGATGGGAGGGGTGAGTCAAACAGCTGCGCTATTGCTTTTTCCTTTTTGTGTTGAGGAATGCTGTGAATTCTTATCTCTGCTGAATACCTGATGGGAGGGGGGAATCAAACCGCTGCGGGATTTGTTTGTAATTTTCTCCTCTCTGGTCTTATCTCTGCTGTGTCTCTGGTATGGAGGGGGCACGTAGCTGCTCTCAAGATTCTCTGTATATTCTGTCCTTGGTGTAACATGTGCTGGGAGATTTGTGTTTAAAGCAATAGTACTGTATGTATTGAAGTAGAAAGAAATATTGTAAGTTGAAGTTGGAAGTTGAATGTGAAATATTGTGCCTAGTTTTAGAAGGAAACTTGTAAGTGATTGTTTGGTTATCAGTGTGATTGAAAGATCGGTAAAAGATTCACCTGCTTCAAGTTGAGTGATTGATATATAGCAAATTGAGGATCAACAGAGGAAGTGAATTCTGATTGTTTTTGTTACGTTGAAAAAGGAAAGTTGTCTATTACTATGACAAAAAAATGGATGTTTTGTGGTGCAAGAAGGAACTGAGAAAGTGACTGAGATTAATGTGTCGGGAAAGCAAACTATTAAAAATTTGGGACAGGGGGTCTCCCTGCTAGATAATGTGGTCCCTCCCCAGGAAATTAAGCCTCTTCTCCCGACTGTAAGCCCTATGCCCCTTAACCCCAAGACACCAATATATCCTGGACTGCCGAGAAGTTCTATGGGAGACTTATGGTAGTAAAGATCTGGGATTCTCATTGTAAAATAAAGCCCATTCACATATTTTTGTGGCAGCTTTAATGTCCGGCCTGAAATCTGAATTGAAAGAGGCAATAATGTCAGTCAGACCCGATATTGAGACTTCCATTCCGGGTTATGCATTAAAAGTAGCACAAAGTTTTTAGAACAATTTAACCCGCTCTGCATCAACAGGGAAATCAAAGGTTAAACCAGTAGCTGCAGCGATTCCTGCTCCAACCTCAGCCCCCACCACAGCTAAGCTACAAGGACGCAGCTGGTTCCTTATCAGTGGTCCACGCAACAGACTTCAGCTCCTGCCCTCCCACCTTACACAAATCCAGTCCCATACTCCAATATCCCTTTTAACCCTATGTCTGGGAACACCCCCCTCCCCAGCCCCGCCATTTCAATTCTCAGACCAAGAGCTTGTTTTAATTGGAGTAGATGGCAGACCCAATAAACATACTCTTACAAAACCCATCCCTGTGGGACCTTTCCCTGAAGTTACTGCTCAGTTCCTAATCTCTCCCACATGTCCGGTAAATTTACTGGGGGCAGATTTACTATCACAGTTCCGCTCCAGAATATAATTCCAAGATGATGGTCAGATGGTTCTTACGCTATATAACCACTATGCAGATGAACACAATGAGGAGATCTGTAGCCTACATGCCCTTCCCACGGTTATGATGGCCCTGATAGGCCCAGATCCACCCCCAATAATGCCTGTAGAACCAGTAAAAGTGTTTCTCAAACTTGGTGCCCCTTTTCCCAAAGTCCATCAATACCCTTTGAAACATGATCAGGAGTGGGGACTCAAGGAGCAAATACAAACGTTACTCGATAATGGTGCCCTGGTACCCTGTGTTTCCCCATGTAACACGCCCTTGTTTCCCATTAAGAAAAAGACCCCACCCGGCCAACCCCCTACGCAGCTACTGTTCTAGAAACTCCGGTGGTGCCTAACCCACATACTCTTTTGTCCCAGATACCTCAGGATGCTGCGTGGTTCACAGTCATCGACCTTGCTAATGCCTTCTTCAGCATTCAATTACACCCAAATTGCCAGTTTCTGTTTGCATTTATTTATCAGGGACGGCAATTGACAGGAAGTCATTGCTGCCACTGTTAGCCTCAATTATCTGACATATCTGTACTGTCGGGTTTCGGCTTCGAAACTTCAGTTCTGCCTTGGTCAAGTGATATTTTTGGGTCACTGTCTCCTTCAGGGTGTCAGACACCTCACAAAAGAAAGAAAGATAGCCGTCAGATCCCTTCCTTTTCCGAAAGATGAGACTGAACTCCAGTGTTTTCTTGGACTATGTACTTATTGTCGTCAGTGGATACCGGACGCATCCCGCATAATGCAACCTCTCTACAATGCCCTGAAAGACGGTTCAAGATATGCTGATTTTGGCAGATTCCACACCGGATGCTGTTACCACAGAAGACACTGTAGTGCATGGAGCTGCACTCCCTCCCTCACTGTCAGCACAAGAAGTAGAACTTCAGGCTGTCTACTGCATGCGTTCTGGCCAAAGCTAGCTATCAATTTGTCCTTCTGTTTCCCCTTGTTTCCCCTTGCTTGCTGGCCGCTGTCACATTGTCACGGCGTCTGCAGCTGTGCTTTCACTTACTTGCTCCAACCTATTTTGGCTGTTACAGCTCCCTGATTGGGAGATTCCTGCCATTGATTTTTTTGTTTTTCCATCCATGGTTGTCTGTGAGCTCACTATTTTTTAAGGTACTAGGGAATTTTGTAGTTTTATTTATTATAAGATTTACATGTATGTCTCATTTTTTCCAGAACTCATATGAGTTTGTGTCTACTTAAGGATAGCCTTTTTTTTTTTTTTTTTTTTTTCCCTTGCTTGCTGGCCGCTGTGACATTGTCACGGCATCTGCAGCTGTGCTTTCACCTATTTGCTCCAACCTATTTTGGCTGTTACAGCTCCCTGTTTGGGAGATTCCTGCTAATATTAGTTTTTTTTCTATATTGTTATGTGGGTTCATGACATAGGACACTGTACATACTATTATATTATTTTTCTATCATATTCTTGGATTTATTTAATGATTATTGTAATGTCATTTTGTTTTTTTATATAGTTCCTGTATTTTGTGTTATTTCTGTTTTTTCTGCATTTATGTTTAGCCAAAACATTTGTTTTTGTCTTTCCATCAAGCTTGTCTTGCTTTCATTACCATGTGTGCCTATTTTTGCTTGATTAGACAATTCTACCAATTGCAACACTGGAGTGATAACCGGATACTAGTATAAAAGTATAGACATGTCTTGTACCAGGTATCATGATTAAGGGTGCTTAGTCACCGGAAACGCGTTGACCTTGTTTTTATAATTTTTTCTGTATGCTGATGTTTTGTCCTTTCATTGTATTTTGAGTGAAATAAATTATGGATTTTTCACTATTTCGTTGAGCTGGATCTCCTTCTCTTTCCTGTTCTGGCCAAAGACAGGTGGGCTAATATATACATGGACTCACAGTATGCATTTGGTATTGCTCATGATTTTGGAGCCCTATGGGCTAATCGAGGGTTTATTACTACCACTGGGACTCCAGTGAAGAATGCTGAAGCTGTTAAAACCCTCATGGACTCAATCAAATTACCTACCCAGGTGGCCATTATCAAAGTTAAAGCGCACAGTCCAAAGAACAGTCCACAGACTGTTGGTAACGCCTTTGCGGATATGCAAGCAAAAGCTGCTGCTCTCCTACCCGTTGAACCGACCATACCAACTATGGTGACCACACGCTCTCAGCGTAAACAGTTACAAGAAACACTGACTCTACAGGAACCTGATGATCCACGACAGACTGAGGTTTTTCTGCCGGACCCCATGAGACCGCTTAATGACGATGCAGAGAATGTCCCCAAAGGAAGAAGTGAAGCAGTCGAAGGTTGATGGAGCACGTATGGACAATGGTCTCTGGAAGAAGGACCAACTTGTGTGTTTTCCTAAGCCCATGTACCCTTTTATTGCCTTGTGGGCACAAGGGCCCACACATCGAGGAAAAAATATACAAAAAATTCTACTGGGCTGTAGGTATTTCTACAGTCCTGACAGCACTAAACCGTGCATGTAATATCTGTCAGACCTTCAACGTGTACCCCCGAAGCATTATGCTAAGCCCGACTATTCTTTCCAAAGGCTCCAGGTGGACCATATCACGTTGCCTAAGTCTGGAAGGTATGAATATTGTCTGGTGGTTGTCAACATGTTCTCCAGTTGGCCGGAAGCATTCCCTGTTACCAACATGACTGCAAAGACCACAGCGAAGAAACTGGTGATGGAAGTCATATGCAGATATGGTGTTCCAGAAGTCGTCGAAAGTGACCAAGGTCCGGCCTTTTCTTCTCATGTGTATCAGGAGGTTCTGACAATGCTTCGATCCACTGTAGCCCTCCATACTCCATATCATCCACAATCCAGTGGGAAAGTTGAGAGGTTCAACGGCACACTGAAGGGACAATTGACCAAAATGATGTAGGAGACTACGGCTCCATGGCCAGAGCTCCTACCCATTGTACTGTACCACATTCGTACTACCCCTAAGGCAAAACATAGCCTGTCCCCATATGAGATATTGTTTGGAGCTAGGCCCCCAGTTGCAAATTTCCAGCCTCAGTAGTTATCAGAAGAAACTGACCGTGCTGTTCAATATGTTATTCAGCTTAGTAAAAATCTTGCTAACACCCATGCATTAGTTTTTTCTTCCCTTCCAGATACAGCAGAAACCGACACTTGTCACAATTTGAAGTCTGGTGATTTTGTAGTTGTGAAAAGGCATGTCAGAAAACAAGGACTAGAACCCTTGTATGACGGTCCCTACCAGGTCCTCCTTATTACTCCTACGTCAGTAAAGCTGGAAGGAAGGTCGACGTGGAACCACGTATTGCACTGCAAGCTGGTCAAACAGACTAGTAGCAAATAAGGGGACATAATGTTTTGTTTTTTTCATATTTCCATATAATAATATTGGTAACCGCATGGGACAGCCTAAATTCCCCAATATCCTTGAAGAATAAGTTTGCACAATATCATGAAAGATTAGTAGTAGAGATGGGTATAGCCAATAAAATTGTCAGCTCTATTTTCATTTACCCTATGATTACACAAATGTGGGATAAATTGCTTAGGGCCACAGACTATCTATTCTAGATGATCAAATTTGGGATATATTGGATATACTTAATACTACTGTTGTTGTCCAAAACCAACTTATCATAGTCACTAATTAATATACTGTAGTACTGGATTACTTAACAGCAGCACAGGGTGGTGTCAGGTTATTGACCCGCATGCTGTCATTATACAGATCCCAATAGCACTATGAAGTTACAGTTAAAGTTAGAAGATATTCAAAGACTAAGAGATCAATATGATAAAGACAATGACCGTAATAAGGACAGTTGGTGGGTAGACACCTTCTCCTTTTTTAATCCAGCAAATTGGTTTAAAGGATTTGGGGGCTGGATAGCTGGAATCTTGCAAAGTTTGTTACACATCGCTGCCTTAATCCTTGTCATGTAATACTAAAACTTGTTGTTTGGTGTATTTCTGTATGTATTAGGAAATTCTGCACTAGGACAGCTAATGATGATACCAAAAGTGTTGCTACCCCTGCTCTTCTCTACACCGATTTCACAGATATCTGATGAAGATGTTGAAGCCAAGCGCATGGCTATCTTCAAAAGATCCCCACCACTGTTATCAATAATTGTTATTCGTAAATTCTAGTATAGAGGGGGGACGGGTACGCCGCAAAAGCCATGGCTGGTAACATGTCAAATAAATAAGGCAGCACACTGCAGCGCTAAAACATGCAAACATGAAACACGAAAATTGAACTGCATTACTGCACTAGAAATATGAAAAATGAGAGCGTTTAGCGCATAAAAATGGCCAATTTTATGTGTACCTGGTAGCCACTTTATGGCATCTCTCTTATACCAGGTCCTAAACTTGCCTTTCCTCGCTGAGAATAAACGTCTCCATCTGAATGGGTACCTGTGAAACCTCTTCTTAGACTAAAATTCTCTCTCTCTATGGAGGGGTAATGGACCTGCTGTAATTAAAACACCTGTGACTAGGAGGCGGAGTGCTCAGTCAAAAGGCTAAAGAATACATTTCAAAAGACTGACCGTCACATCCAAACATAGACTAAGTGTGAACAGGTGCTGAACCTAGAGTCGCCAACTCATATATAGTCAAATAAATAAGGCAGCACACTGCAGCGCTAAAACATGCAAACATGAAACACGAAAATTGAACTGCATTACTGCACTAGGAATATGAAAAATGAGAGCATTTAGCGCATAAAAATGGCCAATTTTATGTGTACCTGGTAGCCACTTTACGGCATCTCTCTTATCCTGACTCTAGGTTCAGCACCTGTTCACACTTAGTCTATGTTTGGATGTGACGGTCAGTCTTTTGAAATGTATTCTTTAGCCTTTTGACTGAGCACTCCTCCTCCTAGTCACAGGTGTTTTAATTACAGCAGGTCCATTACCCCTCCATAGAGAGAGAGAATTTTAGTCTAAGAAGAGGTTTCACAGGTACCCATTCAGATGGAGACGTTTATTCTCAGCGAGGAAAGGCAAGTTTAGGACCTGGTATAAGAGAGATGCCGTAAAGTGGCTACCAGGTACACATAAAATTGGACATTTCTATGCACTAAACGCTCTCATTTTTCATATTTCTAGTGCAGTAATGCAGTTCAATTTTCGTGTTTCATGTTTGCATGTTTTAGCACTGCAGTGTGCTGCCTTATTTATTTGACTATATATGAGTTGGCGACTCTAGGTTCAGCACCTGTTCACACTTAGTCTATGTTTGGATGTGACGGTCAGTCTTTTGAAATGGCTGGTAACATGGCACCAATCATGTGAAGATGAGGTACGCCTCGAGCTTATAGCTTGGGATAGTACCTCTAATGCTGGACATTA
Source organism: Ranitomeya imitator (assembly GCF_032444005.1). Taxonomy (NCBI): domain Eukaryota; kingdom Metazoa; phylum Chordata; class Amphibia; order Anura; family Dendrobatidae; genus Ranitomeya; species Ranitomeya imitator. The sequence continues at coordinate 553,153,807 of NC_091286.1, read as the reverse complement.
ATTAACAAAATTTTTCTAGGGGAGAATGTGAAGGAACAAATTAAGAAAGATTCTCCATTTTGTGCTTTTCGACTCCATTTTGCAGTTTTAAGATAAATGTTGTTACTAGGCTAAAGTTCAAAGCTGTTATGAGACCTTGATTGTTGCAATCTGGACAGGACATAAGACTGAGGGTGTATTGTTCTGCGAGACTCTGACGTACAGACTGTTCCTGCATTCTTATAGGTTAAGAACCGTGAGCGTGTTCTTATGCTAATTGGTTGAAGTATAATTTCTATGATTATGAAAAGTGATACACAATAAACGGGGGCCAGAAATCTGCTTGATCCCCCAAACAGAGACACACGTCTCCGTCTGGTCATTTTCAGTTGCCGGCAACGCCCTGTAGATTAATTTAAAAATCACTGAGTCAACCGTGAAGGAACACTTTAGATCCTCCCTCAACACAAGAAAGACACTCGGTGCTGAGATCTTGACCCTTAGTGTACTTGGCCTCAGACCCTTCTCGAACCCTAGATGTAAGAAATCCAGGATTCTAAGGATATTCAGGCAAGAGGAGTCAACAACAGTTTCCCAGTATTGAAAGCAGAATTTTTTCCAGATTTTTGTATAAATAGCTGAATTTACTGGTTTCCTGCATCGCCGTGACCACCTGATTTGACAGACCCTGAGACATTAGGATCGGTCTCAGGATCCAAGTTGATAGATGCAATAGTTCTATATTGTGATGTAGGAGAGAACCTGGAGAAGGTCATCCCTTACTGGAAAGAGAAGTGGATCTTCTAGAGCCATGTGATTTAAAAAAGGAAACCAGCTCCTTTTTGGCCAAGAGGAGGTAATCAATACCGTAGCCCGATCTTCCTGAATTTTTCTCAAGACCCTCAGGATCAATGGAAAAAGGGGGAAGGACTATAGCAGATTCTTGTCCCAATTCTAGGTCAAGGCGTCCACCCCATCTGGGTTGTCCTCTGGGTTCAGAGAAAAGAAGCTTGTCACAGGTGATAATAACCCCAACATTGCGTTAGCTGTTGAGACAAGTCTGTGTTTAGTTCCCATTCTGAGGACCACACTGTTTCTCTGAGAAAGTCTGCTACTCTGTTCTGTGAGCCTTTCAAGTGAACTCTCGATATGTAAAGGTCAGTCCCGTCAGTCCAACTGAAAACTTGTAAGGTTAGGGTCTGCAGAAGATGACATCTCGGGCCCATCTGATGTCGAATAAAGGAGACTGTAGTGATGTTGCCTGATAAGATTTTGATATGTTGGCCCCTGAGATGTCCTGGCACCCCTGAAGCGTTTCCCATACAGCTCACTGTTCTCTATAGTTTGAGGACCTCGTGCGAACTTCTGGAGACCATGTCTCCTGTAGGTATTTACCTTCCATCTCAGAACCCCAACTTTGTTTACCAGAAGCTCGGGGAAAGGATCTAAGGCACCCCTCTCTGGTGATTTATTAGAGACATCTACCATGTCAATGACCTTTTCACCTCTGCAGATTCTTGAGTGGGCTTGACCACATCGTACACTTGGAATGCAACATATCATTAATCCCAATAAGTGGAAGTGCCGAACTTTGTTCTTGACTTCTTCCTGTGTTATTGGGGACAGAAACAATAATAATAATAATCTTTATTTATATAGCGCCAACATATTCTGCAGCACTTTACAGTTCAACAGTTCATACAGTGGGGCAAAAAAGTATTTAGTCAGTCAGCAATAGTGCAAGTTCTACCACTTAAAAAGATGAGAGGCGTCTGTAATTTACATCATAGGTAGACCTCAACTATGGGAGACAAACTGAGAAAAAAAATCCAGAAAATAACATTGTCTGTTTTTTTATCATTTTTTTTGCATATTATGGTGGAAAATAAGTATTTGGTCAGAAACAAACAATCAAGATTTCTGGCTCTCACAGACCTGTAACTTCTTCTTTAAGAGTCTCCTCTTTCCTCCACTCATTACCTGTAGTAATGGCACCTGTTTAAACTTGTTATCAGTATAAAAAGACATCTGTGCACACCCTCAAACAGTCTGACTCCAAACTCCACTATGGTGAAGACCAAAGCGCTGTCAAAGGACACCAGAAAAAAAATTGTAGCCCTGCACCAGGCTGGGAAGACTGTATCTGCAATAGCCAACCAGCTTGGAGTGAAGAAATCAACAGTGGGAGCAATAATTAGAAAATGGAAGACATACAAGACCACTGATAATCTCCCTCGATCTGGGGCTCCACGCAAAATCCCACCCCGTGGGGTCAGAATGATCACAAGAACGGTGAGCAAAAATCCCAGAACCACGCGGGGGGACCTAGTGAATGAACTGCAGAGAGCTGGGACCAATGTAACAAGGCCTACCATAAGTAACACACTACGCCACCATGGACTCAGATCCTGCAGTGCCAGACATGTCCCACTGTTTAAGCCAGTACATGTCCGGGCCCGTCTGAAGTTTGCTAGTGAGCATTTGGATGATCCAGAGGAGTTTTGGGAGAATGTCCTATGGTCTGATGAAACCAAACTGGAACTGTTTGGTAGAAACACAACTTGTCGCGTTTGGAGGAAAAAGAATACTGAGTTGCATCCATCAAACACCATACCTACTGTAAAGCATGGTGGTGGAAACATCATGCTTTGGGGCTGTTTCTCTGCAAAGGGGCCAGGACGACTGATCCGGGTACATGAAAGAATGAATGGGGCCATGTATCGTGAGATTTTGAGTGCAAACCTCCTTCCATCAGCAAGGGCATTGAAGATGAAACGTGGCTGGGTCTTTCAACATGACAATGATCCAAAGCACACCGCCAGGGCAACGAAGGAGTGGCTTCGTAAGAAGCATTTCAAGGTCCTGGAGTGGCCTAGCCAGTCTCCAGATCTCAACCCTATAGAAAACCTTTGGAGGGAGTTGAAAGTCCGTGTTGCCAAGCGAAAAGCCAAAAACATCACTGCTCTAGAGGAGATCTGCATGGAGGAATGGGCCAACATACCAACAACAGTGTTTGGCAACCTTGTGAAGACTTACAGAAAACGTTTGAGCTCTGTCATTGCCAACAAAGGATATATTACAAAGTATTGAGATGAAATTTTGTTTCTGACCAAATACTTATTTTCCACCATAATATGCAAATAAAATGTTAAAAAACAGACAATGTGATTTTCTGGATTTTTTTTTCTCAGTTTGTCTCCCATAGTTGAGGTCTACCTATTATGTAAATTACAGACGCCTCTCATCTTTTTAAGTGGTGGAACTTGCACTATTGCTGACTGACTAAATACTTTTTTGCCCCACTGTACATGACAGAAAGGATGTTTTGAGGTGGGAACACCTTGTGTTCCTGGCTCTAAATTGGATTTCTCCCAACTAACAAACCAACCCAACTTCTTCAAGGTGAGGATAGTTCATGAGAGACGGTGATAGAATTGTTGCACTGAGTCTGCCACTAAAACAAGATAGTCCAAGTATGGGATGATGATTATCCCTTCCTTCCTAAAAAAAGGTATGTCATTATAAAGGAAGGAGAATGCCAGCTCACCTCATGCGCTATTCTGTGGAGCACTGAATTTCATCATGACTAGACAAAAAGCTCCAACTAAAAACGAAAAAAAAAAAGGGATTTCCAGCTCCAAATAAAACCAAGTCCTTTCATTGAAGTATGATTAAAATCACAAAATCATGGTGATAAAGAGGATAAAAAAAACGCAACATCAGGATTCTTTATCAAAGCTACTCAATTTACAAGTGAACAACATTATATACCCATATAATTAGTGACAGGTGATCGGGAGGGGCTACACATACCCAAATATAGGGGTAAGTGAAAATATAAAGTTGCGAACATACAAAAAGGAGTAGCCGACCTCAATCACCCTCTCAAAAATCTAAATAAAAAAAACAACAAATGAAATACAAATACATAAAAAGCAATATAAGACAGACAGAAACCAAAAAGTAAAAAACTCATTAATAATGAAAACATGACTTCTTTGTGCATATTCAGACCATTCGGGACACACATACCTAGGCTGTATATCCAAAAAGCTTTTCTGGTACGTAAGTAACCCAATCTGTCTGATTTTTTAACCTTTTCAATACTAAAGACTTGCTAAGACGTTGTTTGTGGTGAACAGTGATGAAGTGTTGAGATACATGGGAGGCATTGTGGTGAGAGGCATCATTACACAATATACAGTGGTTCAGGGCTACAATATTGTTTCTGGTGTCCTTCACCATAGTGGAGATTGGAATGTGAGTGTTTGAGGTTGTGGACAGGTGTCTTTTATACTGATAAGCTCAAACAAGTGCCATTACAACAGTTAATGAGTGGAGGACAGAGAAGCCTCTTAAAGAAGAAGTTACAGGTCTGTGAGAGCCAGACATCTTGCATGTTTTTAGGTGACCAAACACTTATTTCCACCATAATTTGTAAAATAAATCTTGGCAAATCAGACAAGGTGATTTTCTTGATTTTTTTCTCATTTTGACTCTCATAGTTTTGGTCTACCTATGATGTCAATTACAGGCCTCTCATCTTTTTAAGTGGGAGAACTTGCACAATTGGGGGCTGACTAAATACTTTTTTCCCCACTGTATCTGTAACCGGTCCTGAAATTCAAACTTTTAATCTGCGTGCAGTACAGCCAACATACATTTTATTGCAGGTAAATAATTATTAATGTAGATGACATAATGGCTGCTCCAATTGATATAATTTTTTATTTCATATTGTAAGTACCATCATGGTTGTAAAAGTTTTTTGTTACAATTGCAGGTGAGCACCTTTTACATTTATTACCACCACACCTGTAGACCTTACATGTTAGCCATGTCTCAGACCTAATAATAGGAGAGAAATATCTTGGGGACACAATGTTGCTTATAGTGGTCACACATTTGGCTACAATATAACAACCATTGTCCAAAATAGAGGCGAGTATGGGATCTTGGTGTAATATTGGTAAATATTTTGTAACAATAGACTTAATGCGAGTCTACTGTAGCAGATTGCACGAACTGATTTGTAGCCCCTATTTTTTTTTTTATTAAAAGATCATATCTATTTTTATTCTGCAAGATGTTTGTTGCCTTTTCTAATGTTCAAGAAGGGTAACCTCTTTTCAATAGTCTAAAGGTACCGTCACACTTAGCGACGCTGCAGCGATACCGACAACGATCCGGATCGCTGCAGCGTCGCTGTTTGGTCGCTGGAGAGCTGTCACACAGACCGCTCTCCAGCGACCAACGATGCCGGTAACCAGGGTAAACATCGGGTAACTAAGCGCAGGGCCGCGCTTAGTAATCCGATGTTTACCCTGGTTACCATCCTAAAAGTAAAAAAAACAAACACTACATACTTACCTACCGCTGTCTGTTCTCCAGCGCTGTGCTCTGCTCTCCTCCTGTACTGTCTGTGTGAGCACATCGGCCGGAAAGCAGAGCGGTGACGTCACCGCTCTGCTTTTTGGCTGACCGACGCTCACAGCCAGTACAGGAGGAGTGCAGAGCACAGCGCTGGAGGACAGACGGCTGTAGGTAAGTATGTACTGTTTGTTTTTTTTACTTTTAGGATGGTAAACAGGGTAAACATCGGGTTACTAAGCGCGGCCCTGCACTTAGTTACCCGATGTTTACCCTGGTTACCAGTGAAGACATCGCTGAATCGGTGTCACACACGCCGATTCAGCGATGTCTGCGGGGAGTCCAGCGACCAAATAAAGTTCTGGACTTTCTTCCCCGACCAGCGACAGCACAGCAGGGGCCTGATCGCTGCTGCCTGTCACACTGGACGATATCGCTAGTGAGGACGCTGCAACGTCACGGATCGCTAGCGATATCGTCTAGTGTGAAGGTACCTTAACACCTGAATCTCTGACCTTAATAAGTATTTTTTGATGACTACAATTCCTCTTAATTCTGCTAAATTCCTTGATCGGTATAGATTGAATTGTATGGGGGATGGCCACTATGTGCATGCAGAATAGTATTACTGGTGATGGGTTTGATAGGAGTGGAAATAGATATTAGATTACCTGGCATACCTGGACAGTTTTAAATCCAAGAAGGAACTTTCAGTGAAATAAAAGGAGTAAGTAAATTTGAGAATAAAATTATTGTTATTGATGTACTCCATAAAGGTTGGTATGGCAGATACAGGACCCTTCCAAATGAATAGGTCATCAATGTATCTGCCATACCAATGGAGATGTGGTGAAAAAAGATTAGATAGAGAAAAGAGAAATTCATGTTCCCAATGAGCCATGACTAAATTTGCTAATGATGGAGTACATTTTGCTCCCATTGAGACTCCTCTTATATGTAAATAATAAACCTGATTCAAAACCCCCCAAAAAATTGTGTCATGAGAAAATGTATAACCTGGATTATGTAATTTTAAAGATCCACAGAAAAGTAGTTACATTTTGACATGATCTTTGTGAATATCTGAAGGGCTGAGGTTAGGTCGAATGGAAGGTACTAAAATTGAAAATGATGAACTACCCCCCCTGATGTTTTAGCGCAAACTTCAGGAACCACTAACAAGATGGATGGATGGCCTCATGGTAATATGCATCTTTTAATTTCAAGGTGCACATTACAAAATTCTTTCCTTTTAAAGCGATTGTTTATCTTATTGTCTTGATTCTGAATTTCCTGTACCTGACCCACTGGTTTAAGGGCTTTAAGTTTTTGATGGGATATCCCCTCAAGAGTTTTTTCACAGAAAATAGACTGGAGTAGCGGCCCTGGTATACTTCTGAATGTGGAACAGTAATAACCGCCCAAGAAGCTACTAGGCTCCTGATATCCCTTTTGAGCCTATGTAGGGAGTTTGGAGATTGAGTGACAGGCAACATTTTTCTAGAGGAAGCTGAATAAATTCTATTTTGTAGCCTTCCACTTCAGCCTGAGGAACCCACTGGATTTGTGTAATCATTTACCATCCTCCTAGAAAGAACCGAAGCCTTACCCCAACTTCCCTGGCATCAAGATCTCCCTGCGCTTGTACCTGAACCAAACGGGGCACTTTTACTGTTACCTTCCTTTGGGTAACCACATCTGGCAATTTTACCTTTCCCTTTAAACTCCTGTTCCTGGGACGGACGAGACCTATTTTGCTGCCGAGGCCATGTCTAACATTTTGAATAACACCGGGCCGAACACCTGTAACCCTGAAAAGGGAATTGAGCATAGCTTGCTTTTGGAATAACTATCTCCTGATCAGGTTTTTACCAGATGACCCACCAAGCAGGACATGGTCCCTGGCCGCAAACCTCACTGATTCAGAAGATGCATCCACCATAAACTACGTCACCTTTTTCAACAATGGAAGAGATTCTATTGCAATCTCTTTAGCCATATTGGATTTCAATTGAGCATTCAATCCATAAACTCATAGACCTAACCACGAGATGGCGGCTATATTGGCTTTAATGATAGCGACTGAGGCTTCTCAGGCCCTTCTTAGTAACCCATCTGCTTTCCTATCCATCACGTCATGAATACAGTAGGATGAGTATTCAAATGAGATTGACGTCGTCTTTGCCACTGGCAATTGGGATATAAATTTTGGGGATTTAACCTTTACCTTCTCCATAATCCTGTAGAATGTAAGTACCAAGGGCAGGGCCCTCTTCCCTCTGTATCAGTCTGTCATTGTTAGTTTTGTTTACTGCAAGTGATATTTGTATTTTGATGTAACCCCTTCTCATGTACAACACCATGGAATTGATGGTGCTATATAAATAAATAATAATAAATAATAATACCTTTAACCTCCTCTCGTTCTAAGGGGAAACAGGCTTTGAAATCTTGGGGATGAAAAGCTTCTTCTCTGCATCTTCCCACTTCTTCTCCATTATCATGGCTTTAATATGTTTGTTCACTGGAAAGACTGTTTCTCTGAGTCTTCAGCTGTCCAAACATTTCATCTTGTATAGAGTGAGCCACCTGCACTTACTCAATCTTCATAGCACTCTTATTGCACATAATAGCTCGTCAGTATTGAGGGGATTCTGGTTTGGCTTTTATCCTAAGTCATGTGACAAGGCTCGTTAAAGGGTTGCCATTGACTGTTATGATTGCTACTTCCAATAGGTGGCACTAGATTTCTAGCCCTCTTCCTCTCTGCAGAGACAATTTGCATATTTCCCAGAGGAGCATTGCGGCTTTAAGTCTCCTCATCTCGACATACTTAACATGTCACTCTCCGCAAGGAGAAGCGATACTTCTTGGATCCCGGTCAGACGCCTCTCACTCAGCCAAACCAGATCTCCACTTTGCACTGAAGAGAGGCAGTACCCCAAAACACAGTGTCTGCAAATTGAGATTCTGGTTTGGCTTTTATCCTAAGTCATGTGACAAGGCTCATTAAAGGGTTGCCATTGACTGTTATGATTGCTACTTCCAATAGGTGGCACTAGAGTTCTAGTCCTCTTCCTCTCTGAAGAGACAATTTACATATTTCCCAGAGGAGCATTGCGGCTTTAAGTCTCCTCATCTCGACATACTTAACATGTCACTTTCCGCAAGGAGAAACAATACTTCTTGGATAGAGCTCTTACAAAGTAATTTTCCTTTTATTGAACCCCTTACATTCCCATATAGTCCTCTATACAATGGGCCCCACAGTATAGTGAGCCCCATATAGTGCTCAATACAGAATGAAGACAAGAATTACAGTGCAGCGCCATTTTGTCGGTGAGTATACTGTGATCTACACATGCTACTACATTGGAGGACCATAGCAGTGACTCCATTCATTATCAGGGCTTCAGCAGTGAAGGACCAAGCATGGTGCTTTTGTGAAGAATCTGAAGTGGGGAGAGACTTGGAATGAGAATATGCCTTTCCTCCCACAGAACATTCCTACCCCCTCATATTTTTGTCTCTGCACAAAAGAACTGTGGCTGTTTCTTCACTGTCGACCTAATACCATGGATCTATTCTTCACAGCTGTCTGCTGCTCCTCCTTTCTCCTCGCAACCCAGGAACTGTTATACCGGAAGGGAACAGTAAAGCTTCTGGTTATAGGTCCTGGTGATAAAGGCCGAAGACAGCTCAGCAAATAACACAGGGCTATAATAAAATGGCGTCCGGCCACACCTGCAGCTGTGAATTGGGCAGTCCACAGAGGCGTGCCCAGTTCACATCTGATGTGGCTACAATGTAAGATAGGGTCGCCTTCCGACCGCTGTTTCCTATGCCCAGGTGCTGCTGTATTTGCAGACTGTCTCATGCAGTACAGGTTAAAACATGCAATTTTTTTACATAATAAAAAAGTGGCAACTTCCCTTTAAGTCTTATAATGCAAAGGGATTGCTCGAAAGGTGCCTCTGCATTGGTAGGATTAGAATTCATGATCAGACTGTGCATGTCAGAATCCCCAGAACAATATGTGCTTTTATAAAATCCAACTTTGTCTTCTGGTAGTAATACGCCACAGCAGCACCGTCCATAATCCTTTGTATTCCACCCTGGCACACACACCAAACCAGATCATACTGCACCTTCCCCCAGTAACCTGGAAGTGCGTTCCACCCAGGACCACACGTCACCAGAAGGGGAAGCTGTGGTGGGTAGCCGAGTCTTCCGAGAAGAGAAGCGGCGAAAAGACAGGAGCCACATCCCGCTCCACTAACCGAGGCTGAGGGACTTCTGCCCAGCGAGGTATCAGCTATGAGCTTCTTCTCAGGAGGAAGGAAAAGGATGAATCCCCTCTGATCATCCTGAGCTCTTTCAGGTTATCCCTGAGATGTTGGTTGTCCTCTCTGCGTCTGTCCTCCTTGAGACAGGAGGACCCTGCGGGTGATTTGGAGGGGGCTTTTAAGTGCTCATGTGTTTCCTGTCCCGAGGATGAGGACTACGTCCTGATGTGCTGTCAGGAGGGATGTGCTGGAAAATTCCTATTTTGATCTGATTTGTATTAGAAACTCACTCATTTGAGAGATTAGGTCTTGAAGAAAAAAAAATAATAACACTGAGATACACCTACACTATAGTAACATAGTAACATAGTTAGTAAGGCCGAAAAAAGACATTTGTCCATCCAGTTCAGCCTATATTCCATCCTAATAAATCCCCAGATCTACGTCCTTCTACAGAACCTAATTGTATGATACAATATTGTTCTGCTCCAGGAAGACATCCAGGCCTCTCTTGAACCCCTCGACTGAGTTCGCCATCACCACCTCCTCAGGCAAGCAATTCCAGATTCTCACTGCCCTAACAGTAAAGAATCCTCTTCTATGTTGGTGGAAAAACCTTCTCTCCTCCAGGCGCAAAGAATGCCCCCTTGTGCCCGTCACCTTCCTTGGTATAAACAGATCCTCAGCGAGATATTTGTATTGTCCCCTTATATACTTATACATGGTTATTAGATCGCCCCTCAGTCGTCTTTTTTCTAGACTAAATCATCCTAATTTCGCTAATCTATCTGGGTATTGTAGTTCTCCCATCCCCTTTATTAATTTTGTTGCCCTCCTTTGTACTCTCTCTAGTTCCATTATATCCTTCCTGAGCACCGGTGCCCAAAACTGGACACAGTACTCCATGTGCGGTCTAACTAGGGATTTGTACAGAGGCAGTATAATGCTCTCATCATGTGTATCCAGACCTCTTTTAATGCACCCCATGATCCTGTTTGCCTTGGCAGCTGCTGCCTGGCACTGGCTGCTCCAGGTAAGTTTATCATTAACTAGGATCCCCAAGTCCTTCTCCCTGTCAGATTTACCCAGTGGTTTCCCATTCAGTGTGTAATGGTGATATTGATTCCTTCTTCCCATGTGTATAACCTTACATTTATCATTGTTAAACCTCATCTGCCACCTTTCAGCCCAAGTTTCCAACTTATCCAGATCCATCTGTAGCAGAATACTATCTTCTCTTGTATTAACTGCTTTACATAGTTTTGTATCATCTGCAAATATCGATATTTTACTGTGTAAACCTTCTACCAGATCATTAATGAATATGTTGAAGAGAACAGGTCCCAATACTGACCCCTGCGGTACCCCACTGGTCACAGCGACCCAGTTAGAGACTATACCATTTATAACCACCCTCTGCTTTCTATCACTAAGCCAGTTACTAACCCATTTACACACATTTTCCCCCAGACCAAGCATTCTCATTTTGTGTACCAACCTCTTGTGCGGCACGGTATCAAACGCTTTGGAAAAATCGAGATATACCACGTCCAATGACTCACCGTGGTCCAGCCTATAGCTTACCTCTTCATAAAAACTGATTAGATTGGTTTGACAGGAGCGATTTCTCATAAACCCATGCTGATATGGAGTTAAACAGTTATTCTCATTGAGATAATCCAGAATAACATCCCTCAGAAACCCTTCAAATATTTTACCAACAATAGAGGTTAGACTTACTGGCCTATAATTTCCAGGTTCACTTTTAGAGCCCTTTTTGAATATTGGCACCACATTTGCTATGCGCCAATCCTGCGGAACAGACCCTGTCGCTATAGAGTCCCTAAAAATAAGAAATAATGGTTTATCTATTACATTACTTAGTTCTCTTAGTACTCGTGGGTGTATGCCATCCGGACCCGGAGATTTATCTATTTTAATCTTATTTAGCCGGTTTCGCACCTCTTCTTGGGTTAGACTGGTGACCCTTAATATAGGGTTTTCATTGTTTCTTGGGATTTCACCTAGCATTTCATTTTCCACCGTGAATACCGTGGAGAAGAAGGTGTTTAACATGTTAGCTTTTTCCTCGTCATCTACAACCATTCTTTCCTCACTATTTTTTAAGGGGCCTACATTTTGAGTTTTTATTCTTTTACTATTGATATAGTTGAAGAACAGTTTGGGATTAGTTTTACTCTCCTTAGCAATGTGCTTCTCTGTTTCCTTTTTGGCAGCTTTAATTAGTTTTTTAGATAAAGTATTTTTCTCCCTATAGTTTTTTAGAGCTTCAATGGTGCCATCCTGCTTTAGTAGTGCAAATGCTTTTTTTTTTTACTGTTAATTGCCTGTCTTACTTCTTTGTTTAGCCACATTGGGTTTTTCCTATTTCTAGTCCTTTTATTCCCACAAGGTATAAACCGCTTACACTGCCTATTTAGGATGTTCTTACAGTTTCAGCAGTGTATAGAGGTGGAGAAAACAAAAACAGTAAAACTTTCAGCAGCAAGGACCCACTGCAGCCAACTCAATTTCTTTGTGCAGATTTACCTGTAGACTGGCCATATTTCTCAATAAAACAAAAGCCTGATTTTCATAAGACTTCTATGTTGGCATCTGTGCATATAGTCTGAAATGGCTGTAGCCGACACACTGGATGGAATGTCACAAGAGACTGGCATATAAGCCCTGTTTAGACTGGGAAGTCACTAACAGATGTATCCGCCCCATTTTTTCACCTGCAAATTTTGCAGCAGGCTGCGTTTTTAATTTGGACTTCAACCAAGCCGTTCATTGAGAAAAATCCACAATTAAAGCATAGGAAATACACAAGTGAAATTGGCTGTGGATTTAAAAATCTTTTGAAAATGTCAATATCCAGCCTGGAAAGTGTGTAATAATTATTGTCGCTACTGTACCAAATATCTGTAACGTCTGAACATACCCTTACTGTGCAATCCACAAGAAAAGGCAGACTGTGGGCACATTCTTCTTTCAGGAGTAAAAGAGAACCAGTCTACGTGAAAATACAGTCCAATCTGAAAGCTCCGTGTTATATAGCGGGGGAAAGGAAGCGGAGTAGATTGAGATATGGGCAGCACGGTGGCGCAGTGGTTAGCACTGCAGCCTTGCAGCGCTGGGGTCCTGGGTTCTAATCCCACCCAGGACAACATCTGCAAAGAGTTTGTATGTTCTCTCCGTGTTTGCGTGGGTTTCCTCCGGGCACTCCGGTTTCCTCCCACATTCCAAAGACATACTGATAGGGATTCTAGATTGTGAGCCCCATCAGGGACAGTGATGATAATGTGTGCAAACTGTAAAGCGCTGCGGAATATGTTAGCGCTATATAAAAATAAAAGATTATTATATATCTTTGTGAGAAGGGACTTAGGATCACCTGTTTCTTCAGCATTTAATCCTCTACTCTTCCTGGATTTTTTGGTCCAGTGAGCAGTACCCATCAGATTATATGCAGACATATACAAAGACCTCCTAACAAAACCGCGGGTAGACCATGAAACAAGCGTCGAGGTGTGCAGCAATCTTTCCCATTTACCATGGCCACAGGTAATAATTATCTGGAAGTTATTAGGAAGGAAAATTTTGCATACACGTCATGTGCGGTATATTCGTGGTCCTTTGTAGTTTGTATATCAGTTCTTGAGACTATTCTAGTCGTAAACATTTCTTACCTCTGTATATATGTTCTGTTATTGTATAGCTCCTACATACACATGATTGATTTATACAATGTACACTGCTCAAAAAAATAAAGGGAACACTTAAACAGAATATAACTACAAGTAAATCAAACTTCTGTGAAATCAAACTGACCACTTAGGAAGAAACACTGACAATCAATTTCACATGCTGTTGTGCAAATGGAATAGACAACAGATGGAAATTATTGGCAATTATCAAGACACTCAATAAAGGAGTGGGTTCTGCAGGTGGGGACCACAGACCACATCTCAGTACCAATGCTTTCTGGCTGATGTTTTGGCCACTTTTGAATGTTGGTTGTGATTTCACACTCATGGTAGCATGAGACGGACTCTACAACCCACACAAGTGGCTCAGGTAGTGCAGCTCATCCAGGATGGCACATTAATGCGAGCTGTGGCAAGATTTGCTGTGTCTGTCAGTGTAGTGTCCAGAGGATGGAGGCGCTAGCAGGAGACAGGTCAGTACACCAGGAGACGTGGAGGGGGCCGTAGGAGGGCAAGAACCCAGCAGCAGGACTGCTACCTCATCCTTTGTGCAAGGAGGAATAGGAGGAGCACTGCCAGAGCCCTGCAAAATGACCTCCAGCAGGCCACAAATGTGCATTTGTCTGCAGTTAGAAACCGATTCCATGAGGATGGTCTGAGTGCCTGACATCCACAGATGTCCGTACCGTGCAGGACGCTTGGCATTTGCCACAGACCACCAGGATTGGCAACTTCGCCACTAGCGCCCTGTGCTCTTCACAGATGAAAGCAGGTTCACACTGAGCACGTGATAGACATGACAGAGTCTGGAGACGCCATGGAGAGCGATCTGCTGCCTGCAACATCCTTCAGCATGACCGATTTGGCAGTGGGTCAGTAATGGTGTGTATGGCATTTCTCTGGAGGACCGCACAGCCCTCCATGTGCTCGCCAGAGGTAGACTGACTGCCATTAAGTACTGAGAGGAGATCCTCAGACCCCTTGTGAGACCATATATGCTGGTGCGGTTGGCCCTGCTCCTAATGCAGGAAAATGCCAGACCTCATGTGGCTGGAATGTGTCAGCAGTTCCTGCAAGATGAAGGCACTGAAGCTATGGACTGGCCTGCCCATTCCCCAGACCTGAATCTGACTAAACACATCTGGGACATCATGTTTTGCACCATCCAGCATCACGTTGCACCACCCACAGACTGTCCAGGAGTTGGCGGATGCTTTAATCCAGGTCTGGGAGATCCCTCAGGAGACCATCCGCTGCCTCATCAGGAGCATGCCCAGGTGTTGTAGGGAGGTCATACAGGCACGTGGAGACCACACACAAACATAATTTCCTTGTCTTGAGGAATTTCCACTGAAGCTAGACCAGTCTGGAATTTGATTTTCCACTTTGATTTTGAGCATAATTCCAAATCCAGACCTCTATGGGATATTAATTTTGATTTACATTGATCATTTTTATGTTTTATTGTTCTCAACACTATCCACTATGTATTGAATAAAGATTTGCAACTGGAATATTTCATTCAGTGATATCTAGGATGTGGTATTTTAGTGTTCCCTTTATTTTTTTAAGCAGTGCATATTGGTTTGACACTCACAGCTGTTTTGTTATAAATAGGTAGATACTCTTACATCATTCTGTGTACGCCAACCATATTTATCCTACATAGCCTTCTATATGTTTAGTGAACTCATTTTTTCTGCCCATCCATTTTAGCGTGCACAGCATTACTTGTGCTTGTTTTTCACCCATTTTAATTTCGGTATAATTTTGTGGTAACCTATTTGGTTTTACCATTTTTTAATGGTACTTATGCATTGTTTGAAAATACATTTTAATACTTTTTTGAAACTTTGGATCCCATTGCCTCTTCTTGTACTCTATAGGTTATATATACAATAAATGTCAGATAGCCGCAAGTCACTTATAGGATCACCCAAGGGACCAAAAGTCCCACAAAGATGACTAAATAATTAAAACACAAGTTCTACTGAATCTTTCTCTCAGCATCATATATAAATAGACTCTGCTCTGTAACATGGTGCCTGCAGATTGGGCTGCATTTTCATGGTGACCGGTTCCCTTTCAAGGGGAATATGTAGCCAACTTCATGGAAACACCATCAACCTCATTTCGATATACAATGTAATTTTTACATGCGGTATATTTTTTTTCTTTAAGTCAATTTTAATATTTTTATGCAAAATGGGATTGACTTAGTACATTATTGAAGATTTTCTTAATTATACATACCTTTATATTAAAATCCATTCACCACCTTAGCTTAAAAATAGTCTGCAGATAATGCAAACAGTTAAAAGCATCACAAAGCTAAATGTCATACTAGATAGAATTCACTTTTTTATAAAACAAGGTTTCATAGTAAGGGTCTAAAGTCACATTTCTTTGCCCACAAGAAAGGAAACACTTGTAATCTCTGTCACAGTTCACATAGGTTCCTTTATTTTCATTATTTTAAGGCTATATAAAAATTGTAATCACGAAGTGACAAAACAGAAGAAACTAGAAATGAAAAAGGTACAAAACAGATCCTATATGGAAAAACAAAATTACAATGTGTGCTCTGTAGAAGTACAATATGATCGCACAGTGCTTGTGTAAGCAGAACCTATAAGGAGTTTAATGATCCAGACAGAATAAAAAGTGAATAGATTGGCAATTGAAAGAATCAGATGCAGTCACTGTCATGAATAATAAACGTAAATCCTGGCAGGAATAGCAACATATTAAGACCTGATTTCCAGCACAGTTTTGTGCAGGGAGTGTGCACAGCACTATACACGGATGTACAGCTCATATGTAGTGTTGAGCGAATGTGCTCAGGTGCCGGCAGTGTCTTCGGCACGTGCTCGAATATATTTGAGACCCACGTCTATATGTCTCCCGGCTATTAGATGGCCACAACACATGCAGGGATTGTCTGTCTGTTGGGCTGTTGAACAGCTGTGAGCCATGCAGCCGCGAGGACTCTGACATTATTCGAGCACGCCGAAGACACTGCCAGCACCTGAGCATCGTCGGATAGCACCTTACCCGAGCACATTCGCTCCTCACTACTCAATGCATTGGACCCTACGCCCCCCTTTTAAGACCCGCTAATACGGAAGATTAGATTTTATATGTAGGCAAGCAGGGAAACATCACAACTTTGCCAAATTTGTATATAATCCAACAGTAAAAACTACGAAATCTGTGGAATAAGATGGTACAGTAGAGGGCACAATGGCAACCCTATTACAGTAGTTTCCAAGAATCCTTAGGTAGGGAAGCCCACATTTTTTCTGCAATGATGTTGCAGACGTTAGTATTACACAGTGTTCAACTAAATTAATTGGATATCTGGCAGGAACCATTCGTTTAACCTTTATCCATAGACTTCATAAAGGACAACCAGATGGGGGTCATCAGAAAGGCAACATTCAGAGCAGAAATTCTAAACAAAAAAAATCAAAACCAAAACAGATGGGTGAGAAAGGATCTAAAACAGCTCATAGCTGTGATGGACCATCTATTGTACACATGACTATTTTAAGGGTCCTAAAGAAAACTATTTCCAGGCACCAATCGAAAACAACTCAAAGTTCTGGATGCCCGTATCAGCTGAGATTTGTCCAAACCTACTTTGGGCCTCACACATCAGTGTTCATGTATGGAGAAAAAAAATGGTGCGAGTCCTCAGTTTGGTCAGTGCATCAGTTTTACATATGGTTAATAAATCACAAACCTTCTCCTATCCAATGCTAATCATGAACTGCAAACCATCTGTGTGCTGTCTAATTTTCATGGATCAAGAGACTTGTATTTGTACTGTTCATCTAAGATGGTGGTAGATTTAGACATGTCTCGGATTTTTGCAGATACATGGTCCACAAAAACACGTGAGCCACCCACCCCCATAAGCAAGAATGGTTTTATCGGCTAGAACATGTACGTGAAAAATGGACGTCCAACTGGGGTCCACATAACTCACAGCGGAAAGCTTAGATTTGTTTTTAATGCAGATTCTGCATTAAATTACTAATGTTTGTTAAAATGTATTTATTTTACTTAAAACAAAGGACGAATTTCGGATCACGGTTTTCAGGTTACCCTTTAGGGTTAACATGTATTTTTGCAATAAATAAGGTCAAATTTTCACATACTACAATCAGGGAAACCTGGATCAAATTTGTTCATTTTCAGTGTTCCCCAAATACAGACCTCAACAGCCACAAACGTCATATTTTCAGCATTTCCTTATTACACAGGGGATAACGTCATCACCTGCAAGGCAACAGTTCCGTCACCTGTGCAATACTAAGGAAATCCTGAAAACATCACCTGTTTGGTGGCTCGAGGACTGGAGTTGGGGAAACACTGATTTACATGTTGCCTGCACCACTATTACACTTTATGAAGGTAACCTTTGGCCCTATTCCCATGTAAAAACTGCGCCTTTTCACATGGTATCTGCACAAAAAATAAGCAGTTGCATTCTGCTCTGTTTATTGTGTAGATTTAAATTTTTTAATGCATCAGTTAAAAAAAAAGGGATTTTTAACTTAAAAGCGAAATGGTGCTTTTACGTAGGGTTTAAAAGGAAATCTGTCAAGAGTTTTTGCTACTTCATCCAAGAGCAGCATGATGTAGGCAAAGAGAAGCTGAATCCAACAAGATGTCACTTAGATTACTGGGCGCAGCCGTTCTGATCAGAGCTTTTATATTTAGAATGAAGCAGAGCTTAGAAAGCTAATCCCACCCACATGACATCTAACCCCGCCCACACCAGGCTCTCCATGTACAAAGGCCATAGACCGGTAGCTGCTTAGTCCGGCATTGTTAATCTCTTAGTGATAAAACCTTCACAGGTAATGAACAACAGCACGAACTTTGACAAGTGACACATCCCAAAATTCTGTGTTTCAGCCTCTATCTCCTGCCATCTTCAGATTGCATAGCAAAAACCTGCTGACAGATTCCCTTTAAGGTTTCCCATAGAAGTACATGAAGAAAAATACACCAAAAGTTCAAAGTGTGACAACTTCTTCAAACACAGTTGATTTTTCATGAAATCATATCCACTTTGCTTGGATTGTTAAATACAGCAACATTTCCACACAAGAAATTCAGCGGGGAAGTTTATTAAACATTGGAGAGTTCCATCAGATGCGGAGACGCATGTATGGGGCAACAGTAAGTACATCTAGTACAATAATGTATGGAGTCGCGGGCACTGGGCAGATTGTGCGGTGTTACAAAATACCCTATGACAGCTAAGAACACACCCCACGTTTGCAAATGTCATGAATGTACAGAAACGGGACACATTTGGAACTAGGGGACTGCTATTATCTGTAGAACGTTGTTGGATTACAGAAGGAAGTATCATTTCACAGCTAATGGTTGGAATTCTCATACATTTAAAGAAGACACCAGGATCCAGCTTGTGCCCAGTCTTCTTTGAAAGTATGGAGGATTGTTGCATGGCTACATTTACATAAAAGGAATATAATGCACTTGTTACATCTGACATTTCAGTTACCTGAAGCCTGATTAGGGCCAAAGCAATTATTAGTCAATATGACTCTTCATTTCACTCTAGGCCTCGCTGAATACAAACTCCATGAATATACCTTTCATGCAAGAAAAAAAAAAAAACTACTCTGATAATCACCTAAAAATCTCCAGTGCTGTTACCTACTGATCACAGGACAAGAGTGATAAAACACACCGCTACAAAATAAAGTCTCATTTCATCTCTTTTGGTTTAGAGGCTCAGTCTCATTATTGAAGCATAAATAAAATAATATACATAAAATACAAAATAAACCCTTTAGAGAGAGACGTCACCAGCTCTAAGTATAATACACTGAACTAGGAAAATCCTAGACTAGCTTGTGTCTCTTTTAAACTTCCAAGTCATACAAAATTATAGAAACTGCAAGCGGAGAATGTTCCACCTTTTATTCCCCCAGAAAGTTGCATGGCAATGTAAACATGGAAGAGTAAAAACCCTGTTTTATTGCAAATTTGCAGGCTCTTATTACCATAAATGTATAGCATAATTTTTTTTTTTAAAGAATATAGTAAACAAGTAAAATGTTATTTACAACTGCAAACACTTGAACATTTTCATTTCGTCTGTGGCAACTTTTGTGGAAAAAAAAATAGAACAAGGATTGCAGAGATTCAGTAAATGAATGATCGATGGGCAAATTTCACATGCTTACGTGGAACAAATATCCTGGAGGGAAAAATAATTCACACCGAGTACGAACATGGTGCAGAAAATTCATTTCTAGTTGTAAAATAAACACAAAATGCTCAGGACAATGAATTTCTTCTTTCAAAGTCGACAATGGCACTCAACGCTCAACATGCATATTGGTACGTAGGGCTTAAGAGAGAAAACCATGATTAAGGAGATCTGCCCCATGTATGCAGTTGAAAGAGGAGACAGGAAGCAATGTGTAACGGTTGAGTGATAAATCATGTGGAAAAGGCTTCACTTTCAGAAAATACAGTGGTTATATACACTAGATGCATAGCCGGTCCTACAGGGGGTTCACTCGTTAGCAATAAGCCGTTCTCTGCATGTTATAAGCACACTATCAGAAGTTCACAGGCTGTTGTAAAGTGGGCGTCTTGAAGAATTGCTTGAATAAATAGGGTTAAATATACAACAAATAAGACACTCCTGCTTTAAAGTCACCAAAAGAATATATTACTCTACAGCAGCCTCTCCAGGGTTGTGATCACAAGTGGAAACTTGAACCTTCCACATTACTTGTTCAAAAGAAGAAGTGCGGATCTTCACTGGATGCTGACGGTCCGGAGTGCAAGAGAAGAAGGGGGAAAATGTGCAGAAAGACCATCTTAGAGGCGAGGACAATTGTGTGTTCATTAAAATTTATGTGCAAGGATCAAAAATAAACAGCAGCCCAACACCCAACCTGGTATTGTAATGACATTCCTGCCTATAAAACTACAAAAAGAAAAACAATTTATTCCCATAACCTAAACTGCAACAGAGAACTCAGCATTTCCATTTATATAACCTCAAAAAAAAAAATAAAAATAAAAAATAAGATTCAGCAGATGAACAAACACCACCACTAATATTTGGGGGCAGGGAGTAAGTTCCCCAAAATTTTATTAACTTGACTTGTATGTTCGAAATTTTTTTTTATTATTATTATTAATTTTTTCCTTTTTGGCGTTTCCCCATTCCTTCCATACAGTATCGAGAGAAGGAGAAACCTGAATAACAATTCCACAAAGGAACTGTATAAATGATATCTACAAAGGCCCCCCAAGGGAAATCTGATGTCGTAAAATCTTGTAGGCTTGTCGTGCATGTTCTAGAACACGTACTGTAATTTAATAGATGACGCTCGTAACCGTGTGATGATTTAAAAGAACTTCCCAGTCCATGCGAAGGGGTAAAAAGTCCAAGAGAGAATCAATTAACAGGACGCGTTTTCTATGCTACGTAGGTGTATACTTTGCGATCCTCAGGTGTTCGTGCTAGATATTCCCGTTCAATAAGTCCTTCAATACGTTTTTTAATAACAACTGGACTTGGAAGGAACCGGGCCTTCAACTGCTGTGTTACCTGGACGTAGGGAAAGAAGAAAACACATTAATAGCTGGCAATAGCTGGCATGTTTAGAGCTGGCAAGTGACCAAAACATGAAACAGCAAAGACATGTGTTAAAAAGGGGTGGTCCAGTCTAAAGTCACTCAGTGTGACTGTAGACATATGAATCCCTCAGTGCACGTACTGTGAGCTGCGAGGATTCACCGGTTCGTGAGCTGCGAGGATTCACCGGTTCGTGAGCTGCGAGGATTCACCGGTTCGTGAGCTGCGAGGATTCACCGGTTCGTGAGCTGCGAGGATTCACCGGTTCGTGAGCTGCGAGGATTCACCGGTTCGTGAGCTGCGAGGATTCACCGGTTCGTGAGCTGCGAGGATTCACCGGTTCGTGAGCTGCGAGGATTCACCGGTTCGTGAGCTGCGAGGATTCACCGGTTCGTGAGCTGCGAGGATTCACCGGTTCGTGAGCTGCGAGGATTCACCGGTTCGTGAGCTGCGAGGATTCACCGGTTCGTGAGCTGCGAGGATTCACCGGTTCGTGAGCTGCGAGGATTCACCGGTTCGTGAGCTGCGAGGATTCACCGGTTCGTGAGCTGCGAGGATTCACCGGTTCGTGAGCTGCGAGGATTCACCGGTTCGTGAGCTGCGAGGATTCACCGGTTCGTGAGCTGCGAGGATTCACCGGTTCGTGAGCTGCGAGGATTCACCGGTTCGTGAGCTGCGAGGATTCACCGGTTCGTGAGCTGCGAGTATTCACCGGTTCGTGAGCTTCGAGGATTCACCGGTTCGTGAGCTGCGAGAATTCACCGGTTCGTGAGCTGCGAGGACTCACCGGTTCGTGAGCTGCGAGGACTCACCGGTTCGTGAGCTGCGAGGATTCACCGGTTTCTGAGCCAGGACCAGTGGCGGTACGTTTGCGTTCTGCATACTCTCGAGCAGAGCAGTTTAGTGTGTGCAGTCTGGGTCCATACACTTGTATTAAGCAATGCCGTGCTCAGTTTAGTGACGTGGTCATCCAGTGGGTGCAGCTTTGCTCAACACAAGTGTATGGACCCAGATGCACCCACTAGACGGGCTCTGCTCAGGAGTATGCATAAAGCAAACGTACCCACGTGTCCCAGCTTAGAAATCGGTGAATCCTCGCAGCTCACAGTGCATGCACTGAGAGGATTCATTAGTCTGCATTCACAGAGTGACTGCAGACTTATCAATTTAGACCCGACAACCCTTTAAAATGTATCTTCCTTCTATCCCTGATCAGCATAGTTGTTTTTTGCATATCATATGGGAAAACAGAGCCACATGTAAAGATATCAATAACCGTCAGAAAATAAAACCTATAACTATTTGTAAAACAAAATTATCCAAGTTCAATTAGACAATTAATAATGCCATCTTTACATGCTTTAAAAGTGTCACCTGTTCCTTTTTTTTTTTTTTTTTTAACATGTACTATTACTATTTACTCACAGTAGGGTATGCGCTATTTATTTTCATCCTAGTTTTTTTTTTACTTCTACTCAAATCACTTAGTTTGGGAAACTCACATTTCTTCGAAAACTAAATTTAACATCAAGTCTTGCTAAATATTTATGCAAGTAAAAACATTTTCATCAAAAAAAAAAAAAAAGTACATAAAGGTAATACCTCTGCTACTAATACGTTGTGCTGCATTTTCTTTCTAGATTTCATAATCCGAACTATAGCAGCTTCTATTTCGTGTTTTCTATCGTCGTCAACTTTCTGTCGAGTCTCTTTTCTTTCAGGGTCAGATTCACCTTGTTTGGCCGCCACTGAAAACGCAACGTACGTTAGTTACAAAGAGTACAAGTATACGAGTAGTGACACATTTAACATACATGGAATGAATCCTACTTTTATACGGAGACACTTTGGACGATATTAAATTTGTATTATATATTAAAGACACATGCAAATAATCTCTTCGTGTTGAACCGCTATCGTAGCCCTGCATTATGCTTATAAGCATCCTATAATGTTATAATAATATATAATAAATCAGGGGAATAACTCATTTGTTTATGTTGTAAACAGCAAAACAAAAATTAAAAATATGGGCAATATACTGCTGCCATTATTTTACATGCTTGTATGTTACAGATATCACTATATTTTGCCAATGGACACTTCTTAAAATGAAAAGTGATCATAATTGCTCAAGCCAAATTACAGTATTTTGTACATTTTCCAGTGATCTGTCTCTTCTCACTGAAAATTACAAGGATCTGCATCATGCACTGCTGAAAAATTAACACAGT
Organism: Ranitomeya imitator; assembly: GCF_032444005.1. Taxonomy (NCBI): domain Eukaryota; kingdom Metazoa; phylum Chordata; class Amphibia; order Anura; family Dendrobatidae; genus Ranitomeya; species Ranitomeya imitator. The sequence continues at coordinate 553,130,586 of NC_091286.1, read as the reverse complement.
TCAGGGTACATTGGCCCCAGAAAGGCCCATCTTTACGGGCACCAGCTAATACTATACTGTTGTACCCACCTGTTTGGATCTTAACTCTATGAAGTTTGGAAGTGAACTGATCATTAACAGTGAACATGTGGCCACTCTCTATTTCTTTTGATTTGGGTTCTTTTGTGAGGACTCGTTGGGTTGGTTTCCCACAGGCCAGAGACTGAAGTGCCCTCACAAGCTCTCGCTCTGGGATGTCCGTCTCTTGCTGAATTTCCTAAATTGATACAAGAAAACACCATGTAAAAATGTGCGCTTCATATATACAAGTTGTACTAGAAAGAAAAATGGTGGTTTTACCAGCAAATGGCAGGAAACAAAAATATTGAGCTATAAAAAGATGTGCTCAACTACATAAGAAAATAGGAAAAAGTCAGACTGAACGGCACAGTCCAAGTGATCTCACGCAATGAGGACAGAATGGATTCTAGTCGATTAGAGAAAAAATATCTATAAAACATGAAAGACTGATTTTATTTCTATAGCCATACAAGAAAAAAAATAATGCAAAATGGGAACAATGACAAATGGCTTCATGACTGACCTCAACCCCAATGATAAAAATAGTAATGCACTGAAAAAACCACCAATGTTGATCTGACAGGACTATATTAATGACCCTATGAAGAGTAACACTGGGGCAAGTTACTTTATTACAAGTCAATCACATATTCGAGAACAAAGCTTCTCAAGTTCCTCTTACTGGGCTCTAAAACAGAAAATGGATATCCGGGCCTGACCACTGGTCAAGACATAAAACTTGTAAAGTTACCTTAATTTACCTCTACATTTATCTGATTTAACAAACTATAACAAGAGCAGTCATTTAATGTTCAGGTGGGTTTCAGAAAGGAAAATTAGGTGGCACCTCATGGTCTAAAACACACCGTTGTATGAAGGGGGACCCTAATGCCAGCATCTGCCTACATTCAAATATCAGCATCCACATGATGGCAAACTGTTAAAACCAGTAGTAAGGCCGCAACCCCGTGGGCTGCCTGCCCCACCACTGGCACATTGTTTTCTAGGCTTTATATATGATACAATACCCTTCCACTCCCCTGACAATGCCACTTTTTATTAGTGATGAGCGCTAGTGCTCGTTATTAGAGTTTGCCGAGGTTGCTCGGGTATGCACCGAATATTGCCGGTGCTTGAGGGACATGTTCAATTCCCTGTGGTGGCATGTTTAGCAGACAGCCACGAAACATGCAGCCGCGGGCACTCTTAACATGTCACTCGAGCACCTGCGATATTCGGTGCATACCCAAGCTCCCTAGGTAAACTCAAGTAACGAGCACCCCCCCCCCCCCCCAGAGGGCACTTGGGTCACAATTACTTTGTAGAAGTTTCACACGTTATTCGAGTGTCTTCGGCACGCTTGAATACTATGATTGAGTCCCCGGCGGCTGCTAGCAGGAAATCTCCACATGTGTGGTGGCATCTATGCAGCCGCGGGAACTCGAACATATTATCAGAGCACGCCGGAGACACTCCATAGCACCTTATCCAAGCACGTTCGCTCATCACTACCAATAATGTTTATTACTACAGTAAAGGCAGAACATGACAGGGCTGAGAACAGGCTCTGAGGTAAATCCGGTCACGGGTGCATCACACCACACACGTCAGCCATGTCGGCGGCGCTACATAGGGGAGGGAACCAACAGCCGCTCTGGGGCAAGGCCGCTACCCAAGAGTCACCAGCTCCATTCTCTCCTGTGTCAAATTAAGACTAATTTATGGTCGCCCTCTCACTATGAAGAGGTTCTCCATATGCTGCAGACATCAATCGTGAAATAAATGAACAATCAATAGTGGACAAGGTCTACAAAGAAAAGTTCTGCAGCAACGGAGGTGTGCAATACAGAGTAATCTCTCTGCTTCTAATTCACACGCTTCTACTCAGTTCGACATGATAACATACCATGTGGGGGAGAAATATCATTCTGGAGTATTTATCCCTTGCAGCGTTAGCCATGATGTGGCAATTTAAATTTATTTATTTTATCTCAGCCTGCCAAAACACAACACTTTTTTTTATTTTTTTTAAAATTATGTTCACAGTGGAGTTTTTTTCAGTTCCAAAAAGCCACCCGAAAAAGCGATCAGGAAACACTGGAAAGAAAGGACACATTAATTTCTATGTAAAAATGGCTTGCTGTGTTCAGGCTTTTGAGTGTTAACAGCTTGAAAGCTTCCAAAGACACCAAGAGGTTAAATGAAGTGATGTGCTACAGAAATTCTCCACTGTGAAGACGCTATACCTTACTATAGGAAGGCTCAAAACATGCCTGGAAAATTCTCAGGGGGTCTTTTTGAGTACTTTTGTCAAGTTTTTTTGCTTCCTTGCTACTTTTGGTTTATCGTTGAATGGAGTTTAAAAACGCGCTAGCGAAGTGCCGTTATTTTGTGACGTGCCTCAGAGGCGCGCCCAAGGTCCGTTCCCCACTCTCGCAGATCGGGGATCTGCGCTAGCGGGGACATTAAACGCGACCCCAAAAAATACATTGCGCTATGCGCTAAACAGATTGCCCTAACGCAATGGGAACCTAGTCTTAATCTTAATCTAATATATAAAGGTGTGTGTGTGTGTGTATGTCCGGGATTGGCATCTGCACCGTCGCAGCTACAGCCACAAAATTTTGCAGTGTCACACGTCTGGACCCCGAGAGCGTCATAGGCTATGTTGTGAGGTGGAATTTTAACCCCGCGCTTTCCAATTCACCGAACAATTTTGCCCCTATCTACATAATGGAGAAAAAGTGAAAGGAAAAGTGTTGGAGGCAAATTGACAGCTGCCAGATGTGAACAAGGGGGACTTAAAGAGTGAGAGCGATGACGCCAAAGAGTATATACCGTACAGTTGCTAAGGTGGGGCCCCGACATTGGATACTCACCACACACGGGGATATGAACATGCACACAAAATGCGCCACACACTACCACGTGCTTGAACACATATACCACCCTCAGCACACATTTCACCACACATATACCAACCTCGCCACATAAAAGTCGAAACACAAAAGTCGCCGCTCAAAATTCGCCACGCGTAATACTCGCCACATGCAAAACTAGGCTCACGCAAAACTCGCCACACATGCAAAACTCACCTCATGGGAAAACTCGCCACACGCATACCTTGCACCTGCGGAAAAATTGCCACATGCACAAAAGTTGCAACACATGCAAAAGTTGCCTCACACAAAACTTGCACATACTCAAAAGGCACCACATAAAACTCGCCACGCGCAAAACTCGCCATGCGCAAAACTTGCTGCACACAACTTGCTACACTAACCTGTCACATGCAACTCGACACACAAAAAGTTGCTACACGCATGTCGCCACACGCAACTCAACACACACAACTTGACCCACGAAACTCGCCCTAAAACACACACAAGTCTGGTATTATCCTTCAAAAATAAAAATCTGATTAATAAGCAGACAAACTACAAGAGCAACAAATGTACCATATAGGAAATACGGCAGCTGTGAGTCACATGACCTGTCTATTATGTGTATGTGTGAGCTAATATATACTGCCAGGGGGAGGGCTTGCTGTTGGCTGGGGATTTATCAGGCTACCAATTTAGCTTACAAATACTGAGGTAAAAATACTGACCAAATAACGTGTGAACAAGGTCTAATACAGGAGGAGATGACATACAGGTACATACTATATAGAGGAGGAGATGACATACAGGTATATACTATATACAGGAGCAGATGACCTACAGGTATATACTATATACAGGAGGAGAGGACATACAGGTATATGCTATATATAGGAGGAGATGACACAGGCATATACTATATACAGGAGGAGATGACACAGATATATACTATATACAAGGGAGATGACACAGGTATATACTATATACAGGAGAAATGACATACGGGTATATACTATATATAGGAGGAGATGACAGGTATATACTATATATAGGAGGAGATGACACAGCAGGTATATACTATATACAGGGGAGATGACAGCAGGTATATACTATATACAGGGGAGATGACATACAGGTATATAGTATATACAGGAGATGACATACAGGTGTATACTATATATAAGGGAGATGACAAACATGTATATACTGAGGTTAAAATGAGAGGTGTGAGGTGAAAATGAGAGGTGTGAGTGCAAAATGAGAGGAGTGAGGGAAAATAGTGGAGTGATCGGAAAATGACAGATGTGAGGTCGAAATGACAAGTGTTAGGAGGGAATGAGAGGAGTGAGGGGGAAATGAGAGGTGTGAGGGAGAAAATGAGAGATGTGAGAGGGAAAATGAAAGATGTGATGGGGAAAATGAGAGGCGTGATGGGAAAATAAGAGAAGTGAGGTGCTATAACTAACCACAGATTTACTATGCCCAGGCAACGCCGGGCTCTTCAGCTAGTGTTTTATAAAAATTGTTTTTTTTTGCAACAGCTATTTCAGTTTCATATATCTAATAACTGATGGACACAGTAATGTTTCTGCCTTGAAATGAGGTTTAATGTACTAACAGAAAATGTGCAATCTGCATTCAAACAAAATTTGACAGGTGCATAAGTATGGGCACCCTTATCATTTTCTTGTTTTAAATACTCCTACCTACTTTTTACTGACTTATTAAAGCACTTTTTTTGGTTTTCTAACCTCATTGAGCTTTGAACTTCATAGCCAGGTGTATGCAATCATGAAAAAAGCTACTTAAAGTGGCCACTTGCTCTCCTGTTTGAATCTCCTCTGAAGAGTGGCATCATGGGCTCCTCAAAACAACTGTCTAATGATCTGAAAACAAAGATTATTCAACATAGTTGTTCAGGGGAAGGATACACAAAGCTGTCTCAGAGATTTAACCTGTCAATTTCCACTGTGAGGAACATAGTAAGGAAATGTATGGGAAAGTGATGCGAAAGAAGCCGTTTCTGCAAGCATGCCACAGAGTCGGCTGAGCTATGCAAAAGCACATTTGGAGAAACCAATTTCTTTTTGGAAGAAGGCCCTGTGGACTGATGAAACCAAGATTGAGTTGTTTGGTCATACAAAAAGGCGTTGTGCATGGCGGCCAAAAAACACAGCATTCCAAGAAAAACACTTGCTACCCACAGTAAAATTTGGTGGAGGTTCCATCATGCTTTGGGGCTGTGTGGCCAATGCCAGCATCGGAAATCTTGTTAAAGTTGAGGGAGCATGGATTCCTCTCAGTATCAGCAGATTCTTGACGATAATGTTCATGTATCAGTGACAAAGTTGAAGTTACGCAGAGGATGGATCTTTCAGCAAGACAATGATCCAAAACACCGCTCCAAATCTACTCAGGCATTCATGCAGAGGAACAATTACACTGTTCTGGAATGGCCATCCCAGTCCCCAGACCTGAATATCATTGAACATCTGTGGGATCATTTGAAGAGGGCTGTCGATGCTCGGCGACCATCAAACTTAACTGAACTGGAATTGTTTTGTAAAGAGGAATGGTCAAAAATACCTTCATCCAGGATCCAGGAACTCATTAAAAGCTACAGGAAGCGACTAGAGGCTGTTATTTTTGCAAAAGGAGGATCTACTAAATATTAATGTCACTTTTCTGGTGGGGTGCCCATACTTATGCACCTGTCAAATTTTGTTTGAATGCAGATTGCACATTTTCTGTTAGTACAATAAACCTCATTTCAAGGCAGAAACATTACTGTGTCCAACAGTTATTAGATGTATGAAACTGAAATAGCTGTTGCAAAAAAAAACAATTTTTATAAAACATTAAGCTTAAGATTAATAGGGGTGCCCAAACTTTTTCATATAAATGTATATGTAATCAGTACATTGTAGTTTTCTGTACTTTTTTAGCTAATAAGATAAAAATTGCATGTGGTCCCCCTTAGTTTTAATAACCAGCTAAGAGAAAGCAGACCACTGTGAGCTGGTCTTCATAATATGAGGAGGGGCCAATACCCATGCATCTTCCTAAGCTTAACTGATTAAAACCGTGGGATTCTTATAAAAAAAAAATGGCCTGAAGTTCCTCCTATTCTTAATAACGGGAAAACAGAAAAGGCTAAGCAGACAGCTGCGGGCTGATAATACATATTGGCCCCCTCCCAGACTAACACCACCAGCCCTCAGCTGCCCTAGAAATGGCGCATTCATTAGAAGTCCTCTTCTCTTCCCGATTGCAGCGCTGGAGTCCTGGGTTCAAATCCCACCAAGGACAACATCTGCAAGGAGTTTCTATGTTCTCCCCGTGTTTGCGTGGGTTTCCTCCGGGTACTCCGGTTTCCTCCCACTTTCCAAAGACATACTGATAGTGAATTTAGATTTTGAGCCCCATCAGGGACAGCGATGATTATGTATGTAAAACTGTAAAGTGCTGCAGAATATGTTGGCGCTACATAAATAAAAAGATTATTATTATGGTTTTGGGGTTGAGGTCAGCTTTATAATGTCAGCTGGCATCAAGCCTATGGGATAGTAATGGAGGGGGAGTCTGAGACACCCCTATTACCAACTCCAAAGTCAAAATAATCACAAGAAAAATTGTAAAAAGCACTCCCCGACAATTACCTTCTTTTACCCATTTAATACCATACCACATCAGTAACGTTACCGCTCACCACGGCACCCAGCACAGAGTAGTGTGTCAATGCGGCTGCTGTGACGAGAGGCGACACGAGTATGGTTATAGCAGATCCCAGCCAATGAACTATGGTAACCTTACTGACGTCACCGCTCGAAGCATGAGAACCTGCAGCAAGTTCATATTTTTATAAATTATTTTGGGATCCCTCATTTTTAATAACCAGTAAAGGCTAAGCAGATAGCAGAGAGCTGATTACTAGACGGGGAAGATACATAGATGACCCTTCCCAGCATAACACCAGCTCTCTGATTTCACTCAGCTGGTTAGTTAAAATAAGGGTGACCCCACACCATTTTTTTCTTTTATTTGCTACAAACAAGGACACAAAAATGCACATGCACTGCATTGATTATATATCACTGACATACAGTTAGGTCCATATATATTTGGACAGAGATAACATTTTTCTAATTTTGGTTATAGACATTACCACAATGAATTTTAAACAAAACAATTTCAATGCAGTTGAAGTTCAGACTTTCAGCTTTCATTTGAGGGTATCCACATTAAAATTGGATGAAGGGTTTAGGAGTTTCAGCTCCTTAGCATGTGCCGCCCTGTTTTTAAAAGGACCAAAAGTAATTGGACAGATTCAATAATTTTTAAATAAAATGTTCATTTTTAGTACTTGGTTGAAAACCCTTTGTTGGCAATGACTGCCTGAAGTCTTGAACTCATGGACATCACCAGACGCTGTGTTTCCTCCTTTTTGATGCTCTGCCAGGCCTTCACTGCGGTGGTTTTCAGTTGATGTTTGTTTGTGGGCCTTCCTGTCTGAAGTTTAGTCTTTAACAAGTGAAATGCTGCTCAATTGGGTTGAGATCAGGTGACTGACTTGGCCATTCAAAAATATTCCACTTCTTTGCTTTGATAAACTCCTGGGTTGCTTTGGCTTTATGTTTTGGGTCATTGTCCATCTGTAGTATGAAACGACGACCAATCAGTTTTGCTGCATTTGGCTGGATCTGAACACACAGTATGTCTCTAAATACCTCAGAATTCATTCAGCTGCTTCTGTCCTGTGTCACATCATCAATAAACACTAGTGACCCAGTGCCACTGGCAGCCATGCATGCCCAAGCCTTCACACTGCCTCCGCCGTGTTTTACAGATGATGTGGTATGCTTTGGATCATGAGCTATACCACGCCTTCGCCATACTTTTCTCTTTCCATCATTCTGGTAGAAGTTGATCTTGGTTTCATCTGTCCAAAGAATGTTCTTCCAGAACTGTGCTAGCTTTTTTAGATTTTTTTTTTAGCAGAGTCCAGTCTAGTCTTTTAATTCTTGATGCTTATGAGTGGCTTGCACCGTGCAGTGAACCTTCTGTATTTACTTTCATGCAGTCTTCCCTTTATGGTAGATTTGGATATTGATACACCGACCTCCTGGAGAGTGTTGGTCACTTGGTTGGCTGTTGTGAAGGGGTTTCTCTTCACCATGGAGATTATTCTGCGATCATCCACCACTGTTGCCTTCCGTGGGCGCCAGGTCTTTTTGCATTGATGAGGTCACCACTGCTTTTTCTTTCTTTCTCAGGATGTACCAAACTGTAGATGTTGCCATTCCTAATATTGTAGCAATTTCTCGGAAGGGTTTTTTCTGTTTTCGCAGCGTAAGGATGGCTTGTTTCACCTGCATGGAGAGCTCCTTTGGCCGCATGTTTACTTCACAGCAAAACCTTCCAAATGCAAGCACCACACCTCAAATCAACTCCAGGCCTTTTATCTGCTTAATTGAGAATGACATAACGAAGGGATTGCCCACACCTGTCCATGAAATAGCCTTGGAGTCAATTGTCCAATTACTTTTGGTCCCTTTAAAAACAGGGTGGCACATGTTAAGGAGCTGAAATTCCTAAACCCTTCATCCAATTTTAATGTGGATACCCTCAAATGAAAACTGAAAGTCTGATCTTCAACTGCATCTGAATTGTTTTGTTTAAAATTCATTGTGGTAATGTCTATAACCAAAATTAGAAAAATGTTATCTCTGTCCAAATATATATGGACCTAACTGTATATACATATACTAGATGGTGGCCTGATTTTAACGCATCGGGTATTCTAGAATATTCATGTCCACGTAGTACATTGCCCAGCCCGCGTAGTATATACATGCTATCGATCATCATAAGTGACACTACCTATCATCGTATTTGGCCTCCTGAAGAGCCGTGGCAGGCGAAACGCGTTGAGGCGTTCTCTATAAGATGGCGGCAGATGAGTACCGACAGCTTATGTATATACTAATCTTTAGATGACATAGCAATTGGTGATGCATCAGGGATACCTATTGAGGATGCTCCAGTGAATACGAACGAGTTGGTTCGGTCTGGCAGCAAATATATCCTATCTTTGGCAGTTACCTGCTTTTAGTCGAGTTATTTTTGCAGTACTATCTGCTATACATATATTGGCATTCCACCTACCGTCATAGGTGTCTATCATCTTCCTTGTTCGTTCTGGGGTATAGGCTTTCCCTAGTGCAGTTGATCTCTGTATAGTACTAGAGGACCCTTTAGCTGCTGGGTAGAGGTGACCATTAAGTGGTATAGGGTACACCAGGGCCCCTAGGGATAGTCATCGTCGAGCGGGGGCGCCAGTACGTTCCCCCTAGGGTGTCAACCTCCGCAGCTAGGTAGGGGAGCATCTAGTGCATCTGACTAGGGTCATATAGTTATCCCCATTAGTTCAATGGTGTTTTTATAGCACGTGTTTTTGTGCTTTTTGGTTTGTTTGTGTTTATTGGTCACTAAGGGTTGGGTTCGTCGCCTTGATTTTAACAATAAATAGTGGTTTTATATGTTTTTGGAGGTCTACTTTATGATTTAAGCCGTATGTACCTCGTACATTATAGATATATTTTTGAGAGTACTCTCCAGCCAGCGTAGTATATAGCAATGTGGGCATCATATCTCTATTAAAAAAAAAGAATTAAAATAAAAATGGTTATATACTCACCTTTCGTTGGCCCCAGGATCCAGGAAGCGTTTACAGACGCTCCTTGCGCGCTCCGGTCTCAAGAGTGCATTGCGGTCTCGCGAGATGACGTAGCGGTCTCGCGAGACCGCTACGTCATCATCTCGCGAGATCACAATGCATGGACTGGTCACCGGACCGTCGCGAGGAGCGGGAAAGGCGCCGGAAGGTGAGTATATGATTTTTTTTTTTTTTTAACATTAGATCTTTTTACGATTTACGCTGCATAGGCAGCACCAATAGTAAAAAAGTTGGTCACACAGGGTTAATAGCAGCGTTAATGGAGTGCGTTACACCTCGGCATAACGCAGTCCATTAGCGCTGCCATTAACCCTGTGTGAGCGCTGACTGGAGAAGAGTACGGAGCGGGCACTGACTGCGGGGAGGAAGGAGTGGCCATGTTGCCGCCGGACTATGCCCGTCGCTGATTGGTCGTGGCAAAACGCCCACGACCAATCAGCGACTTGTATTTCCATGACAGACAGAGGCCGCGACCAATGAATATCCATGAACTACAGAAAAACAGACAGACAGATGGAAGTGACCCTTAGACAAATATACAGTTAGGTCCATATATATTTGGACAGAGACAACATTTTTCTAATTTTGGTTATAGACATTACCACAATGAATTTGAAGTTCAGACTTTCAGCTTTCATTTGAGGGTATCCACATTAAAATTGGATGACGGGTTTAGGAGTTTCAGCTCCTTAACATGTGTCACCCTGTTTTTAAAAGGACCAAAAGTAATTGGACAGATTCAATAATTTTTAAATAAAATGTTCATTTTTAGTACTTGGTTGAAAACCCTTTGTTGGCAATGACTGCCTGAAGTCTTGAACTCATGGACATCACCAGACGCTGTGTTTCCTCCTTTTTGATGCTCTGCCAGGCCTTCACTGCGGTGGTTTTCAGTTGCTATTTGTTTGTGGGCCTTTCTGTCTGAAGTTTAGTCTTTAACAAGTGAAATGCATGCTCAATTGGGTTGAGATCAGGTGACTGACTTGGCCATTCAAGAATATTCCACTTCTTTGCTTTAATAAACTCCTGGGTTGCTTTGGCTTTATGTTTTGGGTCATTGTCCATCTGTAGTATGAAATGACGACCAATCAGTTTGGCTGCATTGGCTGGATCTGAGCACACAGTATGGCTCTGAATACCTCAGAATTCATTTGGCTGCTTCTGTCCTGTGTCACATCATCAAAAAACACTAGTGACCCAGTGCCACTGGCAGCCATGCATGCCCAAGCCATCACACTGCCTCCGCCGGGTGTTACAGATGATGTGGTATGCTTTGGATCATGAGCTGTACCACGCCTTCGCCATACTGTTCTCTTTCCATCATTCTGGTAGAGGTTGATCTTGGCTTCATCTGTCCAAAGAATGTTCTTCCAGAACTGTGCTGGCTTTTTTAGATGCTTTTTAGCAAAGTCCAGTCTAGCGTTTTTATTCTTGATGCTTTAGAGTGGCTTGCACCGTGCAGTGAACCCTCTGTATTTACTTTCATACAGTCTTCTCTTTATGGTAGATTTGGATATTGATTTGCCGACCTCCTGGAGAGTGTTGTTCACTTGGTTGGCTGTTGTGAAGGGGTTTCTCTTCACCATGGAGATTATTCTGCGATCATCCACCACTGTTGTCTTCCGTGGGCACCCAGGTCCTTTTGCATTGATGAGTTCACAAGTGCTTTCTTTCTTTCTCAGGATGTACCTAACTGTTGATTTTGCCACTCCTAATATTGTGGCAATTTCTCGGAAGGGTTTTTTCTGTTTTCGCAGCGTAAGGATGGCTTGTTTCACCTGCATGGAGAGCTTCTTTGACCGCATGTTTACTTCACAGCAAAACCTTCCAAATGCAAGAACCACACCTCAAATCAACTCCAGGCCTTTTATCTGCTTAATTGAGAATGACATAGCAAAGGGATTGCCCACACATGTCCATTAAATAGCCTTGGAGTCAATTGTCCAATTACTTTTGGTCCCTTTAAAAACAGGGTGGCACATGTTAAGGAGCTGAAATTCCTAAACCCTTCATTCAATTTTAATGTGGATACCCTCAAATGAAAGCTGAAAGTCTGAACTTCAACTGCATCTGAATTGCTTTGTTTAAAATTCATTGTGGTAATGTCTATAACCAAAATTAGAAAAATGTTCTCTCTGTCCAAATATATATGGACCTAACTGTTATATATATATTAGATGGAATAGATATCTTCCTAGCTATCCCGATGGTTCACGGTGTGAATTTATTGTACTTGGCTGATGAGATGGGTGCTTATGGCACATGCATGGTCCGTGTGGCGTGCAATTTTTTTCGCACACCCACTGACTTGCATTGGTATTGGCCATATGCAGCATGCTGCAATTTTTTTTTCCTTACCCCAATTCCAGGTGAGGAAAAACTCTCATATGAACACACACCTAGTTGAATAACATTAGTGCTAATGCAATGTGATTCTTTTTCTCACATTGCACTTGAAGATTTTATGCGCAAGTGTGAGCTAACCAAATACTTACCAATGACACGCTGCTCAAAGTCATCCAACTGCTGCATCGCATCACTGGCTCCAGCTTCATGTCCCTGCACAGACCTCGACGTAGCTTGTTATGGGGATACAGGTGGAAGCATGTAGATAAATATTACTGAGGGTTTCTTGTGATCCTCTGGGACACTATTGCAGTTGCGGATGTGATGAAGTATATAGTTAAGCGATCAAACGATTGCATGTTCAAGTGAACTAAAAAATTAGCAGGCACAGGTTTTATCAGCCGAACCCGTAACCACCTCATAGGAGCGCCAATGGAAGCATGGAACGTAAGGCCAGTTACGCAGATGCAAAGGTGCCAACCTTCCAAAAATCTAGTAGCGGTCTCATACTTGCGTAGCACCAGAGCCCATGAGAGCACCACGTAGACAGGAAACCTACAGATAAAAAGGACCGTACTTGCATCAGTTGGTTTACAGAGCATAGGAGGACCTCCAGGTTATTGTCAAAAGATTAAACATTTTTATCATAATACTTATAAGTAACACTCCGTGTCTATACATAAATCACAACACAAAAATGAAAGCATGCTCACCACACGTGACAGGAGGGAATACAAGGGTGCTGTAATGGGCTCTGAGAAATCAAGTTACGGGTAAGTAACTGTCTTTCTCCTTCCCCCATGACATCACCACGGAGAGAATTACAGAGAATTGTATCTTACCACAGCCTGTAGAACCCTTCTCCCAAAGGTTAGATCAGAAGAGGAGGCTAGGACCAGCCGACAGTGTTTAAAAAAGGTAGAAGGTGATGACCAAATGGCAGCCTTACGGATCTTATTGATACCTCCCGACCATATTGCCAAGGTTGCCACTGCTCTTGTGGAATAAGCTCTCAAACCCACCGGGGCAACATTATTATTATTTATTTATTTATATAGCACCATTAATTCCATGGTGCTGTACATTCCCACTAGATGAGTAGGGCGACGAAATCGCATCTCTTATCCATCTTGCCAATGTACTTTTTGAGCTCTCAAGTCCTTTCCTAGGCCCCTGAAAGCATGCAAAACAGAGATCCATCCTTTCTACACCCCTGGCTGGATGCTAGGTACTGAACCAAACACCTTTTTACATCTAATGTGTGGAATTGCTCTTTTGTATTTTTGGGGTTGGAGCAAAAGTAAGGAAGGACTGCTTCTTGGGACCTGTGGAACCGACATTCTACCTTAGGCAAATAAGCAGGGTCAGGTTTTAAAATAAATGTGTCTTCTAGGATCCTAGTGAATGGACGGCCTGCAGATAAAGCCTGCATGTCGCTCACTCTACGGGCTGATGTTATAGCCACTAAAAGGACCGTTTTAAGGGACAGAACCTTGAGTGGGGAGTATCTAAGGGTTCAAAGGGAGGGCCTGTTAGGGCTGATAGGACCAAGTTTAGATTCCAATTTTTGGCCGATAATGGGTCTAGATCTTGTGGAGGAGCTAATAAATCTTGCTACCTTATGGATTGCCACCTACATCATGATTGTATAAGGTCCCCCAGAGTGGCCACTTGAACCTTTAGGGTGCTAGTAGCCAGGCCTTTTTCCAACCCTTTTTGTAGGAACTCCAGGATCGCCGTAATTAGGACTACATCCTGAACTCTCACCCCCTAGGTTAATAGGAATTTTTTTAAGGTTTTACCGTAGGCTTTAGTAGTGACAATTTTTCTAATCTGAAGCAGGGTGAAAACCAAGTTTGGGGAAAAACCTCTGTCTCTCAAAAGTGCCCTTTCTAATTCCACACCGTTAAGTGTAAGTTCGTTGCCTGAGGGTGATACACCGGTCCCTGAGAGAGAATGTCCAGGATTTCCGGTAGTACCCAAGGATCGGTGATGGACATCATCCTCAGCCAGGAGAGCCAAGTTCTTCTTGGCCAAAAGGGGGCTCCCAGTATCACTCTTACCCTGTCCTCCCTGATCTTCCTTAGAACTGCTGGGATGAGGATGACCAGGAGGAGGCATAGGCCAGGCTCTGATCCCACAGAATCATAAAGGCATCTATAGCGCCTGAGGGTTCCCTCTGGATCTATACAGCAAAAAGAGTCTACCTTTGTGTTGTCGATGCTGGCAAAGATCTATGACCGGGAGACCCCACATTTCCACAATCTGATTGAAAATGGACTCCTAGCACTCACTCTGTTTCCACTGAATGCGGCTCAAAAGTCTGCCTTGTGATTTTCTACCCCCCGAATGTGGAGTGCCGTCAGGGAGAGGAGATTTGCTTTCCGACAACTGGAAAATCTCGGTTGTTGTGTCCATCAAGGCCTGTGAACCGGTTTCCCCCTGATGGTTCAGATAGGCCACCACCTGATTGTCTGAAGATATTTGCAAGCGATGACCCCGAAGGGTATCCAAGAACTTTAACAGGGCATAACTGACTGCTAATAGCTCCTTTTGGTTTAAGATACATCCAACTGATGACCTGTCCAGACCGCCTGAGTAACCTTGTTGTCCAGGTGAGCCCCCCACCCCATGGGGCTTGCATCCGTGGTAACTACTTGAGACACTTTGGTTAGATTGCCCATCTCTCTCCACCAACTCAGGAAACGAATAGTTGCTGAAGATAGAGTCATACGACCTTTTAAGTGACCCTTTAGGGAGACCTGTTTTTTTTTTTCTTTTTTTAAGACGTCCCACTGGAGCTCCCTAGTTTGTATTTGGGCCCACTGAACTGCTGGCAAACAAGAGGTTAGGGAACCCAACAGGGACATGGCTTTTCTCAAGGTCATGGATGGGTATTGTGATACCCTCAACACATGACTCGCAAGCTTTTCCCTTTTGTCCTTTGGGAGGCGACACTATTGCTTCTGGGAGTCCAACATAATTCCTAGGAACTCCTGAGCAGTCTTTGACTTGACCTTTGATTTTTTTTTTTTTTAGATTCAATAGCCAGCCTAGGTTTACTAAAGAGTTCATTACCCTGTCTAGTTGTGTTTTGCAATGTTGGACCGAGTTGCCCATCACCGAGAAGTCGTCCAAATAAGGGACGATCAAAATGTCCTGTTCCCTCAGGTGCACCACTGCCTCCGAAACTAACTTGGTTAACACCCGAGGGGCTACTGACAAGCTGTAAGGAAGGGCCTTGTATTAAAAAAAAAAAATTTCTCCTTTTATGGAGACCGCTACCCTGAGGAACTTTTGTTTGAGAACTTTTGAGATATGTGTCGCTCAGATCCAGGACCATCATGAAGCAGTTGGGAAACAATATTTTGATGGCTGATTTTATTGATTCCATCTTAAAAGTTTGGGTTGTTACATGCTTGTTCAATTTTTTTAAGTTTATAATTGTCCAAAAGGACCAGTCTGGTTTGTTTACCAAAAACAATGGGGAGTAGAATACTTTAATTTTTTTCCAAGGAGGGACCTCTTGGAGAACAACTTTGCCCACTAGGTCCAACATCTCACACTCCAAGGCCCTTTGGTCTTCAGAGGAGGATAGTAGGGGAGTTACAACAAAGTTCAGCGGAGGGAATGAACAAAGGTCTATCCTCGGGCCCGACCTGATTAGGGACTGTTGTAAATATTTTCCCAGGCCGGAAGGAAACGGGATAGTCTGCCCCCCACCTGGGAGAGACAGTCACTTGTAGGGCTTTCTATCGTGAGAGGAGCTTCCAAAGAGAAAACTTTTATCTTTCTTTTTCCCCCATCCCATCTACTCTGTTCTCTCGGAGACCCCCTACAGAAACATTTCCTACTCCAAAAGGACAGTTTTTATACGGGTGTGGCCAGGTAAGGGAACCCCTTTTTCTTATCCCCTGCCTTCTGAAAGATGTCATCCAATGTTTCTCCAAATAGAAACCTCCCTTCATAGGAAATAGAACACCGTTTTAATTTAGTTTGCACGTCTCTCGACCAGCATTTAAGCAAAGTGCTCTACGGGTTGCGTTCGAGAGAGCTGCAGACTTGGCCGCTAGCCTAACAGAGTCGGCTGATGAGTCCAAAAAAAAACAAAAAAAAAAACTGCAGCCCCCTGTATTACAAGAATGGACTAGAGTACTTTGTCCTTCGACACAGTATCCCGGAGCTGCTTTTCCAATTGATCTAGATTCCTGATGATATGGTTAGAGGTGCAGGCTGCTGCTACAGCAGGCCTAAAACTACCCCCGATGCTTACCATGCGCCTTTAAGGAAGGAATCTGCCTATTTACCTAGCAGGTCATTTAAGACTCCCTTGTCCTCGAAGGGGATGGCAAATTTCTTGGAGGCCTTTGCTACCGCTACAAGCAGGGATATTTTTTTTTTTTAAAGGATGGTATAGAAGAGTTTTTCCTATTCGTTTTCTCCCGCTATTTTTAATCAGAGCTTGTATATTTTCATTCAGGGAAATTTACCTTCGTTTTTTCTGTGCCAGTCCCCCAAACATTAAATCATAACATTACATCCTGCAGTTTTTCTGGGCGAGGGTCCATTACTCCCATAGTGGATCTCACTTCTTTAACCAGGCTTTCTACTTCTTCTAAGGGAAACAGTGGCGCCGCCCTACTTCGTCGTCTGAGGAAGCATCAATGAAAAGGAATCTTTCTCCTCGGAGCTAGTGGACTCGATTGTGGTGCTTGCTGGCTTTTTGTTCCCTGACAATACCCCCTTGTGAGGGTTCGAAAGGTGCTTTCAACCTCCATTTTAATTACCGATCTTAATTTGGGGTCTCCTCACATAACACCTGTTCTATGCACAAACGGCAAAGTCTTTTATTCCAGGTGACAGGTAACTCTTCCTTACACATGGGGCAACTTCTGTTTGGTTTTAGCCAAACTAATTCCTCCCTGAAAAATAAAAGAGAAAGGGGACCCCAATTACAAGGTGAACTTTCAAGAAGATCACTCACCAATCAGACGCAACAGCGGAAACCGGTTTTGGAGGAGAAATAGGGTCCATTAAAGGGCCTTTCGAGGCTGGAGACTTGTCCACTGTGCCAGAGCTTCTGCTGTGCTGGGTGCAATGAGTGCTGGAACATCCACTCCGCTTGCTTGAAGAATTATGCTGTCTTTTTGGCTGTTGCAGCTGCTGCCTCTGGCGCTACTGCTCCTCCTCCATCCTACAAGGGACAGCTGGCTGCAGGGAGCATCTCACCTCTCGTATATTTGAATTATCCGGCCGGCGTCCCCTGTACTTCTTCCGATTTCATACCAGAAGTTCCTCCTCAACATATGACCCCTGGCCGCATCATCGGAGGGGGTGGGGTCGACTTCAGCACATCCCACACATGCGCAGACCAGACGTCCGGAAAGCCCAGCACCAGAGTATGGTGTGGAGGCTGTGGTCCCCCCGCTCACCCTGAAAGACCCCTTGGTCCCAGCGGTGGCGGCTTCAGACACCGCACCAGCGGTATCCCTGCTGCCTGTACCGGTCGGGCCAGGCCTGGACACCATCTCTTCAGTCTTCTTATCTTCAGGTATGCCATACTGAAGGTTCCCTGACAGAGACAGGAAACTAACTGATGTGAGAGAGGTACCACCTTTTTATCTGTAGGTTTTTTTTTTTCCCTGAAGGGCGGATCTCCCTCTCTCTCCGTGGTGATGATATGAGGGAACTAGAAAAGATGAATTTGTCAGAGATCCACATGTAAAACGTTACTAAAATTGGGCATTTCAGGTTGGAGGCACATTACTGGTGGCTGACTCCAGGCCAAGATCCATATCACTTGTACTACGCTCCTATGTCGGGATAGTTAACTGTGCACCGACTAACTTGGAATGAATTTCATCAATGCAACATTGTTACCACTTGACATTCCGAGTGTTTTATCTGATCTGTTCTCAGTAGTAACTGGCTGCAAACTGTTACTAACTGAAGAACTAAAAGATATTTTTTACCATGTGGCCCAGAACTATGTCGCAGGGGAGGGAGGCGATATTTTAATTTATCTGGTTTATAGTTTTAATTATGGACTTTTTGCAAAGAAAGATTAAACTATTTGTGCATCCATGATTCCTGGAAGCTTATCAATACAGAGCTGCAGTCCCAAAAGTTACCAGATCGCCATACATGTACATGACAGCCTATAAAAGGTAGAAAAGCGCCAAGGAAACCGAACTATATAAAATAAGAAAATATGCCAATTTCCTTAATAAGCAGTGAAGTAAAAAGATCTGGTTATTTATGAGATCATGCACATTTTCAAATTATACTGCTTAGATTTACACTTTTATATTTAGAAATATATACTGTACGGGGGTTATCCGTGGATCTTTAATATTTTTACATATGGTAATAAGAACTAAAAAGCAGATCGCTGCTAACTTCTGCCAGGATCCAATGTCTGCCAGCTCAGAGGGGTCACAGACAGCTCCTGCTTAGGTCATGTCCACAGAGAAGCACCCTCTGTGGTGCCGACAGGCTGCCTCTGCCAACATCCTGCTGACAGTGGGAGCCAGCTGTCTAACTGCCGGGAAACAGCTGTCAGTCAGGATGATGCCCCATCGATAGAGCAGAAGAGAAAGGGCTCCTCTATAGAAGAGGTGTGAAATGAAGCAAGCGAATGAGACTGGCCCAATGCATAATAGGCAAGAAGTTACCAATTATCTGCCTGTTAGTGCTGGGCTTCACATGCAAAAAACATTAAAAGTCCTGGATAACCCCTTTAATCAAACAATGCAAATTGACAACTAATATGGCAAGATATTGTTGTAACAATAGATGCAAGTACATTTGTAAGATTACTCCCCCATCTTATAGGCCCAGTTTTCAATTTCTGGCTTTGTTTTTATTTATTATGCATTGCTTCTATAGCTCTATCTTATTCCGCAGCGCTTTACAGACCTCATCATCCCTGTTCTTATTGAGGCTCACAATCTACATTCCCTATCAGTATGTCTTTGGAGTGTGAGATGGAAACCCAAGCAAATACGGGGAGAACATACAAACGCCTTGCAGATGTTCGTGGAGGGATTTTAACCCATTACTGCAAAGCAACAGTGCTAACCACTGAGCCACCGTGCTATCCATATCGATTCCTTAGCTACAAGCCATAACTATTTTTCTAATGGCATAGCTGTATGTTGGCATTTTTTTTGTTGCTAAATGAGTTTTAGACTTGAATAATACCATTCTTTTCACTATTTAACCCCGTCCCGAATTAAGACACGAATTAACGTCCATTGGAAAGGGGTCAGCATGTATGGGCCTGGGGGCTCAAAAGCTGCCCCCCTTCTCACGCGGCTAACACCGGTTATATAACATAACCAGTATATACGCCCCGACAGGAGCGTAGCTCCGTCCGACGTTAACCATTTAAATGCTTTTGTCAACCTTCGAAATCAGCATTTAAATGGATAACTGCCGATGTCCGTATGATCAACCTCCCATGGGCCCGGGTGACACTAAGAATCAATGGGTTAATATGACAACCAATGGCGCTTAAAGGGAATCTGTCACCCCCAAAATCGTATATGAGCTGCGGCCACCGGCATCAGGGGCTTATCTACAGCATTCTGAAACTCAGCCTCTAATCTGTCATAATGGCATTTACCACATGTGCTAAATAAGGTTATTGAAAATGTAATTTGATCGGACTCGTACGGAAGACGCAAATCAAAATATGCTTTTTTTTCTTTATTTTTTGGGGGCAAAATGAGGGGTGGTTTAAAATGATTATAACTTTTTATAATTTAGAAAACTTTTTAAATTCCTTTTAGAACTTTATCCTTACCCCTATGGGTGGGCCTGAATGCAATGGCAAACATTCTAAAAATGTTAGCGGAGTTCTCTCTTTAGATTGATTGCTTTTGTACTACTTGCTGCAATACTTTTTTATTTCAGTATTTACTGAAAATAACAATCTGCTTTGATCTCAGATGGCGACATCAGTATAGAGACTTATGGGCAGGGCAGAAGGCTTGGCGGTGAGCGCCAAAACAAGCAAGCAACATCCGTCATGTGCATCTTGGGAAAGTAATAACGGGGAGAAAACGTTAACTTTTTGGCCTCTACTAGTTTACTTACATATGTACATTTTAAAATAAAATAATTAAAAAAAAAACAAAACAGAAAGTATATACTGTACATCGGGAAAAAGCAAAACCGATGAAATCTTGCGAGACCAATAGACAATGCAGTTTTTTTCCTTTATCTTTTCTTAACTGCAAATTAGGAAAGATCCTGAAACGTAAATATTTTAATAACTCACCTCAAATGTATATTTTTCTCTATTGTTGAAGAGCATTAGTATGGTCATTTGGAAAGTTGAGACTTGCAGTATGTGTTTCCTTGTGTTAGAACCAGTAACCTGTGCTCCTCCAACACCGACCTCTGACCCGTCCTCCTAGGACAAAGTGGAAAGCACACTATAAAACCAGGACGGGGCCCTTCTGACATTATGTGAGGTGTGTGCCACAGTCGCACAACTTTACTCACTGGCAAGTAGGACGTTTACCTTTTTCACAGGCCCATAGAAGGTGGCATTGAGATCTGCTGAACCCATGTGGTGCTGCAATGTGAGCTGCCGTCCACTGTGCTTGGCAAGGTAAAACCTGTACAAAGGAATAGGAAATATTTACAGCCATAATAAATAGCCAGAGAGCGATTTTCATACATGTGGTTACGTGCTGACTAGACGGAGAAGTCAGATGAGATCAGTCCGCTCGTGATAACATACATCTTGTAGCGTCAATACTGGGGAATCATGAAACAATTAAGAAGTCTGTAGTCACAAAGTGACGATTTTCTGTAATCTCAAACCTAGACAACCCCTTAAATGGCTATTTGCAGCAAAACGTGGTGTTTACCCCATAGGCCAGAGCTTAGATAAAATAATAATCCATTTCTCACATCCTTGGTTTCAGTGATGCTTCTCAGATGCTGGTCTACAGACTGACGTCAGGACTATAGCCACCAGCGCAGTCAACATAGGCAGAGCTGCTGAACTCCGTAATTGGCTGCAGCGGTCTCAGGTGCTGTAATCGTGACATCTCCACTGCAGGCTGTAACCAATCACCAGAGCAGGAGAGGAGACCGAGCCAGACCCAGGAGGGAGAGTAACAGCCAGGGTTGAGGAGTCTATAAAGGTACCGTCACATTAAGCGACGCTGCAGCGATATAGACAACGATGCCGATCGCTACAGCGTCGCTGTGTGGTCGCTGGAGAGCTGTCACACAGACAGCTCTCCAGCGACCAACGATGCCGAAGTCCCCGGGTAACCAGGGTAAACATCGGGTTACTAAGCGCACGGCCGCGCTTAGTAACCCGATGTTTACCCTGGTTACCATTGTAAATGTAAAAAATAAAAACACTACATACTTAAATTCCGGTGTCTGTCACGTCCCCCGCCTTCAGCTTCCCGCACTGACTGAGCGGCGCGCCGGCCGGCCGTAAAGCAGAGCGGTGATGTCACCGCTGTGCTCTGCTTTACGGCCGGCGCTCACAGTCAGTGCGGGAAGCTGAAGGCGAGGGACGTGACAGACACCGGAATGTAAGTATGTAGTGTTTTTATTTTTTACATTTACAATGGTAACCAGGGTAAACATCGGGTTACTAAGCGCGGCCCTGCGCTTAGTAACCCAATGTTTACCCTGGTTACCAGTGAAGACATCGCTGAATCGGAGTCACACACACCGATTCAGCGATGTCAGCGGGAGATCCAGCGACCAAAATAAAGTTCTGATCATTCCCCAACGACCAACGATCTCCCAGCAGGGGCCTGGTCGTTGGTCGCTGTCACGCTTAACTATTTCGGTAACTATATCGTTGCTACGTCACAAAAAGCAATGATATCGTTAACGATATAGTTATGTGTGACGGTACCTTAAGCCAAACCTCTGACTACGACCACAGCACTGGTCACTACTGAGCATGTACGTAAAGTGCAGCACAGATTCATCTAACTAAATGCCCAGATCCTTAGATCAGAAACAGAACAGACTTTTATAGGACATTTCAGAACTTTCACAAATTATGAAAAAAATTACAGCACATCCTGCACTGAACTACTGAACCTAAATTTAGGGATTTGGCCAATGTATGCACACTATTCCCATATTAACAGGCACTCTCGAGAAAATAGATGATGGATCATGGAGGAAAATCCTGGCATTGGTCAATAACCTGTATTCCGCTACTATGGCATAAAACTGGTGTACACACAGGGAAGGTATACGCCAAATTATCCGCAATTGTGAGGGTAAGATGGTTAGGAATGTGGCATAAAAAGTGAGCAAACAGTATGCAGCTGACAAGAACCAATAAAAAATGGGTGCACCATGAATTTTATACCAAGCAACATCTATAAAAAAAAAATATTGCAGCAAACTGCTGATTAACCTGGAGGCAAGAAATGTAAGTGTCCAGCAGCGGCAAATGCTAGAACAGAACATACAACGACGGAATGCCTTTTTACACAGCACTCAAACTGCACTTTAATGGGCCGGTATGTGTAGTAGCGACAAGGACATCCACCTTAATATATTTCTATGTTCACTTACCTTCTAAATATCTCAAAGGCATGCCTAGGAGCTGGTGGGATGTTGCATTTTGGGGTCGCAGATTGTGTAGGCCAGTAACCAGTGGTCAGTACTCTCACTGTCAGATCTACACCGCCTAAGGAAACCTGAAATGTAAAAAAAAATAAATAAAAAAAAAAAATCAGATGACACTGAAGTGACGGCACAACTGGGAGTAGAAAATCCACAATGTCAACAACCAAAGCTAGAAACAAGTAGACATTTTTATTTTCCTACCCCTGTGGTCTGTAAATGCTGCCGGAATTCATCCATAGTGGTGTTCGAAATGCTCATGTCTCTGAACATGCCTTCCAACTTTGAAGTAAATTGGCAACCGCACTCCGTCTACAAGAGAAGAGCATTTTCGGTCAACATGTCGGATTTCGCTGACCATCTGCTTTATGTGGCTTCCTAATTTTTTATTGCCATACACTTCAAAAGGTATCATCAGAAGATGGCCTATTGTGTAAGTCAGGTACTTACGCAAAGAAAAAAAATCAATCACATTTGTAAAATATCACTAGTTATAGTTACAAAATCCTTCACATCTGTGCAGCCTAATCTTAGTGTAGTCTAATAGTCTGACATTTCCTGTCTTGCAGCTTTCACTTTTCAGTCACTTCATTATCATCACAGCCAGAATTACACTAGATAGCTAAAACCTACACATAACATAAGGCCACACCATTTGCAATAGGTGGTGCTACACAGCCAGCTTTGTACTGCCTTGAAATCTCATTTGCATAACGTTTTCCCAACAGGCACTGCTTGCCCTATCAGTCTCTAAGTAGAGAGCACATTCAGACTCACTATAAGTATGTGAACCCCAATAGGCCAGCTACAGCCATGCTTGGTCTCTACCACTTCCATTCTTTTCCATACAAGCTGATCTGTAGCTTATTGGCGCAGCCACTACACGGAGAACAGAGCTCTTCAGCCCTCGCAGTTGGATATGAGCAGAGCTGATCGGTGGGGGGTGTGTGAGACCACACCAATTAGATATTAATAACTTATGTGGATACGTCATCAATATCATAAGGCAGGAAGAAGACACTAACCTACCATATTAAGTTCCTCTCACCTTCAGCTTAGAGATCATGTTCTTTTCCGAGTCATCAGACACACTCTTGTTGGTGAGGAGTCTCCGGGCCAGATGTTGCTTGTAGTAACGCTCAAATACATCTTTTTCTTGCATAAATCTAAACAGGACCATAGCCTTGTCCAGTATGGATTCTACCTCCTGTTCGGTCAGCTGTTAAAAAAACCCAAAATGCTGTTATGTCAAGATATAAATACGGTATTTTAAGAAAACAAAACATACCACCAACCCCCTCTCCGCTGGCCCTCATGATCTAACCGGCCATTCCCTAAGAGCACTTACTCCTTTGACTCCTTTTTTCAGTTTGTCATCGATAAATAAGGAAAGGTATTCGGGGGACCTGGAGTTCAGATTAAGAAAATACTCAAAGTCACCAGCAATGGTTTGCTTGAAAAGACGGTCATTACTAAAAGATTCCTGAAGGAACCGGTCAAATCTGCTCTTCAGGTCAAGAAGTCCCTGTAAAAAGTGAAACAAAAAAAGGAAGAAAAAAAAATAGAATGATAAGTTCAGCATGAGAATATTTCATTGCTTGGAAGGTGAAAATGGCGGTATACACGGCTTTCCTACCGAGCTATGGCACCAAAAAGGTATAGCAAGGAGTATTCCCTAAAAAGCCACAACAACCCTCGAATCAACTTTCCAGCACAAGCAAAGATGGGAAACTTGAAATATCTCTCAAAGAGAAAAACAGTTTCCCCCTCCTGCTACTCGCTCCAAAATAAGCAGATTGTAGAGCAGAAGGAGGCCAGGTTCCATCTACACATACCAACCTGTATATAGTCCACAGGATTCTTTCCTTCCCCTTCTTCAGAAACCAGTGCTTTCCCCTGTTCTCGGAGGTATAGGCTCATGCACTCACACATTGTCTTCAGGCCGTTCGGGACTCTGCTGAACAACTTGTACATACACGCTAGGTCTGAAAGCAAAGAAAGAAACGCACAAATAAGAGACGAAAAACAAGTATAAAATCTGTGTCCCTAGGTCACCGCAGAAGCTGTAATTCAACCAGTGGAAGGAAAGAATTTTTATTCAAGAATTCTGCAGTCTGAACGTGTTATCTAGACTGTAGCCCCCAAGGGCAAGGGTCCTCTCCCCTCTGTACAAGTGTCATTGTTCATTTGTTCACGGTCATTTCTATTTGTGTTTGGTATGTAACCCCTCCTGATGTACAGATCCATGGAAGCAATGGTGCTCCAAAAATAATAAGCTAGCACTGATGCCCATCACTGTGTGCTGGAAGAGCCAATAGCTTTCAATGAGTGCTGACAATCATCTCGTATGCACCATCAGGCCCCGGAGGACATTCATTTTTTTTTTTTTGGGGGGGCGGAGAGAGATAATCACTTGTGTTTTTTTTTCTCTCTCTAAAGTTAATACCATGTAGCTATCCTTTGGGATGAGCAGCAGTGGGATCCAGCAACTTCTGCACCGTTGAGTTGTAATAATTTCTATTCAGGGAGATGGCCACTAGAGGGCTCCGTCGCACTTTCACAGACTTGTAATCACAAAGGACACTAAGGTAATCGGCTCTCCATATATATAACCAGCGCTGATCAGAGGGAAGAGACAGAAGTGCTCTGCTCTTTATAGGTCATCTCTAGAGGCAGAACATAAACCTGTAGAACAGAAGTTTTAATGCCGCAGTTTCCACACTACCTGACCTACAAACTCTAGCTGTGGACAATCCGTGTGCTCTGCAGAAAGCCTGTGAGCTGCTGAAGCCATCCACAGAGCCCATCAAACAAGCGAGCAAGAACAGACTTTTTCAACCTTACAAGCAGCAGATTCAGAAAACTTCCTTTATTTTGCCTCAAGACAAAATAAGGGGTCATAATAAACATAGGTATAAACTAGAGCCTCTAAACAACATAAATAATTACGAGACCTCCAAATGCATACATATAACCTGTAAAATTCATACTTACTGATATATTTAAAAAAGAAACAAAACACCCTAGTGCACAAGAATACTACAAAAACATATAAAGGCTGAAACACCAGACCAAATTCACAGAGGTCTGAAAATTCCAAAGCTAGTCTAGAAGTCCCATGAACCGACAAGAAGGAGCGGTGTACTTAATTAGGCTATGGAGCAATATGAAATCCCAGGTCCTACCACAAGTGGCCTATGAAGCTTTGAGATATCCGCTATGTTTGCCTCGCCTGGCACCCTAGATAACATCACGAGAGCTCTCCCTCACCTTCCCCATATGCCCCTGGTTAGACACTTGATCCTAAGGGAACCAATACTAGACAGATACTATCGTCTGAGGGGAGTAATATAACACCGGACACCACAATATCATAAAGCATTTAGCATTTTGATGCTTGTCAATAGAGATTGCCTCGATGCACTTGGCTCATCAAGAGGCCAGAATTTGTGTTCAGACGAGGTACAGATGCTAAAAGATGATCATAAGCCCATTGTGGTATACCTGAGCCAAGCATGTGGTGCTTCTAAATATGGCTCCACAACTAGGATATACCACCCACTGTGAAGCCTATGTCCACAGTCCTAGGCTGCCCATGCCTGGAGAGGGTGGGCTCAACATATCTCGGCACACTTTAGGGCGCTCCCCGTTCCTACCTGCCAATCAATGCTCAGTCTGGCATTCTTCTGTGGTGCGCTCCACAGTGGAACGCTTCCGTCCCAGCTGCGCGGGCACTTAATACTGGTGTCAGAAACCAGAAGTGCATGCGCTCCACACCAGAGTGCACATGCCGAACACACAGGCGTGTGGAGAGTATGCCGGCAGCCAGAGGTATTTATGATAGTATGTTATCTGGCTTCACTCTGCAATGACTAGGCTCCAAACTGGAACACACCTATATTGGCCAATGGATGGCCATAATAATGTTTAAAATTCAACATGGGACACACGGGCAATCGGATATAGATATATGAACAGCAGGCTGGATGGTTCAATATATAAACATGAATAAATCTAATTAATGTCATATGAAGATATATTTGGAGACAGAATGGGGGTTTCATAAAAATATATCTTGATAACACTTATTAGTGTAAAGGGATGAAGGTATAAGGCCATGTTCACACAGTGCGTTTTTAACTGCGGAACCGCCGCGATTTTGCCGCTGCAGGTCCGCAGCTGTTTTCCATGCAGGGTACAGTACAATGTACCCTATGGAAAACAGTTACCACTGTGCACATGATCCTGAAATTCAATAAAAAAGCCGCGCTGAATAGCTGCGGTAAAAAAGAAGTACCATGTCACTTCTTTTTGCGGAACTGCAGCGGTTCTGCACCCATTGACCTCCATTGTGAGGTCAAACCCGCAGACGAAAAAAATATCTGCGGGTTTTCTGCGGTTTGTGGTGCAGAACCGCTGCAGCAGGAAGTGCGTGGGCGGAGTGTGGCTGTCCCCCCGTGCCCCAATCCCACCCCCCCATGCTCCGATGCCACCCCCCGTGCTCCGACGCCCCCCCGTGCCCTCATCTCCCCCCCTTATACTTACCGGGCCTCCCGGTGTCCGTCCGTCCGTCCCCTGGGCGCCGCCATCTTCCAAAACGGCGGGCGCATGCGCAGTGCGCCCGCCGAATCTGCCGGCCAGCAGATTCGTTCCAAAGTGCATTTTGATCACTGAGATATAACCTATCTCAGTGATCAAAATAAAAAAAATAGTAAATGACCCCCCCCCTTTTGTCACCCCCATAGGTAGGGACAATAAAAAAAATAAAGACATTTTTTTTTCCCCACTAAGGTTAGAATAGGGTTAGGGGTAGGGTTAGGGGTAGGGTTAGGGTAAGGGTCAGGGGTAGGGTTAGGGGTAGGGTTAGGGGTAGGGTATTTTCAGCCATTTTAACCCTAAAAAACTTTCTAGAAAACACACAGACTCTGCACAGAAAACTGCATAAAAAAAACGCACTAAAAACCGCATCAAAAAACGCACCAAAAAACGCACCTGCGTTTTCTGCCAAGAGCTGCGGTTTTTAGTGCAGAAAAAACAGCAGGGAAATCAGGAACGTGTGAACATGGCCCAAGTGTAAATTGGTATAGATAAAAAAAAAACTCATGATAGAGAAATCACAAACCGTGATGCACGCCAGCTTCCTTGTTCGTGGACCAAACATAGAGCCTCCGTGTGAAGGACACAGTAGAGACGGAATATCACAAAAAACATGTATACAAGATCCATTCCGATTCCTTCTGGAGGATCCTTTTATCTAAATCCCCCCTCCGACCT
Organism: Ranitomeya imitator; assembly: GCF_032444005.1. Lineage (NCBI taxonomy): Eukaryota > Metazoa > Chordata > Amphibia > Anura > Dendrobatidae > Ranitomeya > Ranitomeya imitator. The sequence continues at coordinate 553,102,662 of NC_091286.1, read as the reverse complement.
TCTGTGTAATCAGTTCAACCACACAGAATGATAACATTCAGACGACCATCATGCACATCGTTTCTATGTCTTGCTACTGGGGTATCCCGTTTGTTATGGATATCCCACAAATGTTCGTCCACCCGCCTCCTTAGTTCTCTTGTGATATTCCCGATATAATCAAGGGCACAGGTACAAGTGGTTATATATACTACACCCAATGACTTGCGTTTCCATTGTTTGTTTATTGGACCTTAAACTAGCATGGTCTGAATTGGGTCTGGTGTTTAAAACTTACAAAAATATAGAATTATTCTTGAGCACTAGGGGGTTTATTTTTCTAGGTGTATTTTAAAATATATTAATAAATAGTAATTTTAAGGGTTATATGTACACAAACTAGAGGCTAGAAGTGGTGGTCTGCATAAGGTAGTAATGGTGGATCGCTTCCAGAAAGGTGTTTTGTACAGGCTTGGTCATACATTTATGATCACTGGGGAGAGGGGTACTGCCCTCCACTCCTCATAAGAACAGTGCACCATGACCCCTGTGTATGGAGTGTGTCGGGGTGAAGTCAAACCTGCACACTATTGCTCCACTCATCGGTGGGGGTGCCAGCCATCAGAGCTAAAGCAACACAAGAGAAAACCTTTCCAGATTGATAGGTGTGTGGCATACCCTCAGTCTTTCCATTCTTTAACATATGGACTAGCCCAGAGTTCTCCATCTCCACAATAGTCTTCATGTGCTTGGAGATGAGCTCCCGCTCCACCACCTTCACGATGGGCTCTTCTGTGGATTTATCTAGGCAGTGCATGACTCTCTCGATTTCTTCATTTATTCTAGCCTCTACTTTCTTTATATACACGGAGGCACTATTTTCTGCTAAAAACTTCTGGCTTTCCATCTGTGGAGAAACCCAAGGCTTGGTTATAATTTCACAACTTGACAGTTTGCCTAAAAGCGTGTGCTGCCTGAGCACTTTACAAATTCTGAACGGTAAAGTAGGGTCCTTATGTGGCCCTCACTATACTTTACACAACCAAACGCAGTAATAGCTGAATCCTTTTACAGCCCCCAAGAAGCAGCAGTGGCTAAACAAAGCAAGATTAATGAAGTACTACACAAGCAAATAAAGGGACATTCACGTGGCCCTACATGGACTGCACACACACAAGAATGGATGGGCTGCAGCTCTGCTTTCTCTGCAGAGCACTGCTCCACCTCCATAAGCCATTAAAGAGAACCTGTCACCCCAAAAATCGAAGAAGAGCTAAGGCCACCGGCATCAGGTGCTTATCTACAGCATTCTGTAATGCAAAAAATGCACACACTACTGAAACACACATCCAATGGAAGATGTGAAAAGAGCCCAATGCGCAACTATCTTCTGACCTATAAAGTGGGGTCATATTTAACGTCTCCTATAGGATGAGTCCATGTACATGATACAGACCACATACCTGGAAGAACTCTGCAGACATTTCCAAAAATGGAGCTTCAAAATCTTCTTCATAGACTGACCTTCCTTCCAAACCAAGGATCATAAGCATCTGACAGGCATTTCTTATGGCGCCTCTAATAAAATAAATAAATAAAAAAAAATAAAAAAAAAAAAATCGGTGATGGCTATTAATTACAGGTGCTTCTCACAATCAGATTATCAAAAAGTTAATTTCAGTTCTTCAATACATAAAGTGAAACCATTATATATCACAGAGTCATTACAAACCGTGATGTATTTCATGTGTTTATTTTTGTTAATGTTGATTATGGCTTACATCCAATGAAAACCAAGAAGTCATTATCTAAATTAGAATTACAACCCCCCCCCCCTTTGAAAAAACGACAACTGCAAAAGCTTCCTAAGCGTTTAAAAAGGTCCCTTAGTCTGTTTCAGCAGGCTCCACAATCATGGGGAAGACTGCTGTCTTGACAGATGTCCAAAAGGCAGTCACACTCCACAAGGAGGGTAAGCCACAAGAGGTTATTGCTAAAGAAGCTGGCTGTTCAGAGTACTGTATACAAGCATATTAATGAAAAGTTGAGTGGAAGGAAAACGTGTAGTAGAAAAAGGTGCACAAGAAACCGGGATAACCATAGCCTTGAAAGAATTGTTAAGAAAAGGCCATTCAAAAATTGAGGGGAGATTCACAAGGAGTGGACTGCTACTGGAGTCACTGCTTCAAGAGCCACCACCCACTGATGTATCCGACAGAGTGGAGTGCGCCTTAATCCCCACTGGGATAGGCTTGCCCCGGAGACGGTAAGACTCTTGAACAGCTGAGCGTATCCACCTGGCTATTGCGGATTTTGAAGCAACGAGTCCCTTACTGTTACCCTCAGGAGGAATGAATAAAGCGACTAACGGAAGGATGCTGTCCGTGAGAAGGACCTCCTGAGAGCCCTTACCAAATCCAGAGTGTGAAGAGCCCTCTCCACCCTGTGTACTGATGCCGGGCAAAACAAGGGTAGGACAATGTCCTCATTAAGAATGACGTCACCGCGACAAGGAAAGTGACATTCCATGAAAGGTGGGTTAGCGAAACGTCGAGCAGTAGTTCGAAAGGAGACTCCTGTAGAACAGCCAGGACCAAGTAAAGGTCCCAGGCATCCAAGGGCATTCTATAGGGAGGCACCACGTGGGAGACCCCTGAATGAAAGACCTCACTTGCAGCTTGGAAGCGATCCTGTGCTGGAACAAAACAGATAAGGCGGAAACCTGGTCTTTGAGGGAAATTAAGCGCTAGACCCGAGTCCAGATCAGAATGAAAAAACTCCAATATGGTGGGAATGGAGAAGACAAGAGGAGGACGACCGTGGGCTCTACACCATGCGAAAATAGTTTTCCATGTGCGGTGATAGATGCGCACAGATACAGGCTTGCGATCGCTGATCCTGGTGGACATTACCTCTTTGGAGAACCTAGGTTGAGTTAGGACCTAGCATTCCATGGCCATGCCGTTAAACACAGGGCCCCTGAGTTCTGGTGGCAAATCGGACCCTGGGAGAGTAAGTCCTGACGATCCAGTAATCGCCAGGGAACGTCGACGACAAGTTGTAGCAACTCTGCATACGTGGCCAGTCCAGAACGACCAGGATCACTGGATAATGCCATGAGTCATTTAGGAGAGAATCGATGGGACCTGGATCCCTTAAATCTGGACTGCTTAGGTCGGCTCTTCCACGACTAGCTGGACTTATACGAAACCTGGGGACCTCTGCCCCCATCAGGGGAGTGCCCCGATCAAGAAGAGTTGGCCGTAGAGGACCAACTGGAATTGCTGCAAAGGTACCAGAAGCGAGATTGTTGCGGGCGGCGAAAGGACAGCTTAACCTTCTGCTGGGGAGGAATTTACTCTTTCCACCTGTGGCGTCAGAGATAAGCAGATCCTGATTCTCTCCGAACAACTGCTCTGGTAAGACTGAGGTTAGGGATTTCTTGGATGCAGAGTCCGCTCGCCATTCCCTGAGCCACAGTGTCCATCGAATAGAAATGACATTTGAGGCCACAAGCACAGCACAGTTAGCAGCTTCCAGAGAAGCATGTACCAAACAGTCTCCGGCCAAAGCGATCTGATTGGCCAGTTCCGCTGCCTCCGGGGGAAGCTCACTACCCTGTATGGTTCTGCTCAGGAGAACATTGCTTTGGCTACCCATGTCACGGGGAAGAAGGGGAAAGAGGAGGAGAGTGCCAAGCCCGAGTCTTCAAAAACCAAACAGGCAAAGTTCTCTACCAGACGGTCTGTAGGAGCTTAAATCGAGGATCCGTCTAGTAAGGATAGAAGAGTTTTGGAAGTCAGAAGGGTTTTGGAAGTCAGAAGGGTTTTGGAAGCCAAACGGGATACAGGTGGATCGACAGGAAGGGCTTATGCAGATCCAGTGAGAAAGGGTATCTCGCCTCAAGAGGCTTCTAACCTGAGAAGCGTTTGTTCGCCCTATTTCTATGCCGTCGCATTATGTCCTGAAACTCGGGGTGATTGGCAAGCACTCTATGACGATGTTTGGTCCTTTTGAAGGACACCAGGTGATCAGGGGTGGAGGTAGAGTCCTCGTCAACCTTCAAAGCCTGGTTGACTGCCTCTGAGACTATACACTGTCGCCTGATTTTCCGGCGAATCTAGGTCGAAGGACTTATCAGACGCGTATTCAGAGTCCTGATCGCCGCACACCCCTGTTGAGGGGGAGCGAAAAACGGAGCTCACGGATGCAGAGGCGTGAGAGGGCCCGGGAGACGTGCTATGGGTCAGTTTTCTAGATGCCTGTGTATCTTTTGACTGAGAATGGCCCCTGCAGGCAGACGGTTCCCTCTATAAGACAGGCAGACGAATGCCCCGACCCGATAAGGGGTCTTGGAGGGACAATCGCTTTAGCTAGTGAAGCCATGAACTGCGATAGTAATGAAGCCTGCTCAGGGGGACTAGGTACACTGGGTTTGGAAGCGGCAGGGGGCTCCTGAGCGCATTTGGGATCACAGGCCTTGCAGAGTGGTGTACTCTGTCCCCGTGTCAATGAAGTCTGGCAGGTGGTACATGAGGTAAAAAACACCGTTTTGGTGGACCTCTTAGATGTCTTGGAGAATGACATGATGTACCCCAGTCTGTCCTGACAATGCCCCAATAGAGAGTTTGGTGGCTAAATCACTGGTGAAATACTGCAGAAAAAGGGACCAATGGGTGTCGCAGCACAGATCTTACCAAGGTCCTGTGGCCCTGTGAGATCCTCCCGTGTTATCGATCCGGTGAGCGATAGCTACTGGGATGTTGATTCTGTGATCCTCTGTCCCCGTGGCAACGTGCTGAGAGGTGACCAGTAAGGAAAAGATGGCCGCCGGAAGCAGGAAAATAGTCTCGCTCTGAGCAAGAAGCACCAAGAGGGTGGGCGGAGCCGCCGGCGTGACATGAGCATGTGGAATGCGACCTAGTAGACTCTGAAGCTGGGGACTAAATCTCCAGCGCTGACCAGGACGCACCTGGGGAGAAAACTGAAAAAAAACGTGCGCGCTGCAGGAGCCTTCCCCTTGCCGAGCCCGACCCGGGCATTTACCCATCCTGTCTGGAAGCCCTTTGAAGAAGTGCAGAGCTCGACTGCTCTGCCTGCAGGTCAGGGGCTGCAGCGTGAACGGTGCAGGAACCCTCCATCACTTTGACAGTGATGTGGAGAGGTACCGTCCACCTCCTTTCATCACCGCTGTTCAATCAGTGGGGGTCGCATGGACGCCATAGATGCCTCTCTACATCCTAGAGGTTAACTCCCTAAGAATGGGTAAGGGCTGTTGGTCCAGCCAGAAAGAGCCTGGCTGCAGAAGGGGGTACGTGGAGGCGACACTCCATGCTCCCGTCTGTTGTTGGTTGGGGTAGATTGGAACCCTGAAGGGATCCGTCGCCCCTGTGATCCATAGAAAGGAACAAATATTAAAAGGTGAAAAAATAAAATAAAATAAATTGTGGTCTGAATAGCAAACCCATGTGCCTCCTACGGACACTAAGCATGAACGGTTCCCTGAAAAATCTATTATATTTGAGGTGCAAGGTGAGGATGTTAGCATGATATGTGAAAAATGCCCACAGTGTTCTCATGCCAACACTTCGGTGACCCGCTATAACATGACGGGGGTCACTAATGGGTGGGAGTTCTGGCGCGCTTGCCAGAAGCGAGAGTTAAAAGCCGTCAGATTGACAGCGGCATTTAACAGGTTAACAGCCGCAGATGAATCGCGATTCCACCTGCAGCTGTTGCGGGCACAAGTCAGCTGTACAGAACAGCTGTCATATGCTCGCAAAGGTGCAGGCTCAGCGCCAGAGCCTGCACCAAACAGGGAGTCAGACATCGGCGTACAATTACTATTCGCTTAATTGGCCAGCAAATTCGCCTGACCTTAACCACAGAGAATCTATGGGGTATTGCCAAAAGGAGAATGAGAAATACAAGACTAAACAATGTAGACGAGCTGAAGGCTGCTATCAAAGAAACCTGGGCTTCCATAACACCTCAGCAGTGCCACAGACTGATTGCCTCCACGCCACGCTACATTGACACAGTAATTGACATTAAAAGGCCCATGATCAAGTATTGAGTTCATTTCAGTAGGTCAACATTTCGGATTTTAATTATTTTTCAAGCTGGTGTTATAAAGTATTGTAATTTACTGAGATAATGACTTTATGGCTTACAGCCAATTAAAAGCAAATTCATCAACATTAACGGAAATAAACCCTCCACTTCTGGCAGTTGTGGACGACATTTTTGTTGGTCTACCTGACTGTGGATTTGTTTTTACAGAGCCCCTGATTTTCCATTTGTTAATCACAGTTTGAACGCTGCTGACTGGCATTATCAATTCCTTGGATAGCTTTTTGTATCCCTTTCCTGTTTTATATGGTTCAACTACCTTTTCCTGTAGAACCATTAACAATTCTTTTGCTTTCCCCATGACTCACAATCCAGAAACATCAGTGGCTGGATGAAAGATGCAAGAGTGTCTGGATCCCAGAAACTCACTCATGTTTTATGCACACACACTGATTACAAGCAAACAGGTCACAGGTGAGGATGTTACCTTTAGTAGCCATTCAAACCCATTTCTGTCAACTTCTGTGCATGTTATCAGGCCAAAATCACCAGGGTATGTGAACTTTTGATCAGGGTCATTTGGATGTTTTGGGTTGTCATTATGATTTAAAAAGAGATAACACAGTAGTTTGACAATAAATGGCTTCTCCCAACCACTAACCATGAGTGGAGAAGAAGTTTTGGTGTTATTCATATTCTCAGAAAAAAGGCCAAGAAAGCAAATATTGTGCCAGGGTATGTAAACTTTTGATCACAACTGTACTTATAAAAGGCCAATTCCTGTGCAGCCCACACACCACAACAAATCGTTTCAGCATTGTCGATTGGACTTACTCCATCATACATACCTTCCCTGGGCTGAAGCCTACAAATGTATATGGCAGGTAGGATCCAGCGATAATCTCAACTAAAACTGGATACTACATGTCCTTTAAATTTAGAGGTTTTAGCTAAGGAGAGGCAAGTCTGGTCCAGTAGGTCCCCATTAAAAACCCTTGTTCTAACTGGTGAAGACAAATTGGAAAAGTAGAGCACCAAGTACTTTAATTTGATAAGTTTAGTCTACAGTGGATATAAAGTCTACACACTCCTATTAAAAGTCATGTTTTGTCATGTAAAAAAAAACAAAACACATCAAGAAGAAGAATTACATAAGTTTTTCCACCTTTGTTTTTTCCCCATTCTCCCAAGAGCTGACGTTTTTACTCACACCATTTGAGTAGAAACTATTTTTAACCGTCACTTCTTACATTTATTGCAATGTTGCAGAAGCAAAAAAAAAATAGCTCTGGTGTTTTGGATTTATTTTCTTCCTATTACACAGTTTACCGATGGGACCAATTTATTTTATAATTTGATAGTTCGGAGTTGGTAGAAAGGCAAAAAGAGAAATTGTAAGAAATTGTAAGTACACAGTGCCATATAATATGATGACTGCAATAGGTTTCTGTCTACCCTTGAAACTGGCCCAACGTTATGCTGAAATCTCGTAAATGGCAGGCGAGTACATCAATAGTGACTATAATAATCCAGTTCATCCTATTCTTTAGCTTTAGAACTGACATATTGTAACACGCTGAAATAAACTATTGTGTTACAGGCCCACACATAACTGCTGTGAGACTCTGGGCACGACGAGAAGACCGCAGACTTACCTGTCCACGACTTCTCCTTTCCGCTCTCTTGCGATCATGTCTAACAATGTCTGTCGTAGATGATCTCTTATGCAGCCATAGCGGACGACTTGATCACGAAATATTATCAAGCCCAGGTTATAGACATTTTCAACATTGTTCTGCTGGACGTAGACTCGATCCTAAAACCAAAAAATATCAACAGCGTGACTCATTCATTCCATGGGTATACCCCCCCAATCATTCGTATAATGCAGGCAGGAGGCGCTATGGTTCTCTGCAGGTTAGAGTGTGTGGTAGATCCCATAGAAGCATTTATACATAATCCAAAGAGAATATACCTCTGTACACCTCCAGAGGAGAGACAGGCCTACTGAGGAACAGCAAGACCCCATGCACTTATGTGGGTAACCCCATTACTAAATGACCCAGCAGTAACACAAGTAGTGCCCAGCTGTTCCTCCACACTAATAAAAGCATTCCCGGCATATAGCATAGTAGACCCTTATAGTGGTGTTATATGCCTGTGTGACCTCAATATCCTAAATCAAAGCAGAAAGGTTCAGGCGGTTAAAAGGGTTGCCTCATTAGATCACCCCTTTAATTTCAAAGTAGTCATGCTGATCATTGCTGGTCGCTCTCTTAAGATTCAGCAGGCTAAGCACCTTCTATGGATTCGAAAGCAGTCAGCAGCTCTCCAGCCAGAGAGGAGCCCCCCGATGTTGGACTTCACTATACCACATTCCTACTCCCTCATCGGGCTTATAGACAGGCTGTGCTGATAGGACAAGTCCTTTAAAGGGAATGTGTCATCAGAAAATTATGTATTGCTACTGTATTTTAAGTTACTACATTTTCAATTTTCCGTATCAGATCAATATAAAAAAAAAAATCTTGCAATATTCAAATTGACCACTAGGCCTAATATTTCCTGCTTATTCCCTTATGACAGGCAGGAGTCCAATGAAATGACACATGATCCACTATTCACAACAGCTGATGTCACAGCTCACCTCCTCCCCCAACAAACTGTGCCGAGATTAGGTAACGCCTCTGTACAAAAAGAGGGTCCGAGTCCAAATAATGCAGATAATGTCCATGTGATGTGCAGGAAGTAGAAACCTATTGATTTAAAAAAATGTATCAAAAAATAAAGTTAACAAAATCTGATAAAGAGTTGATTTCCTAAGGACACATTCCCTTTAAGATTTCTTGGGTCCTCACGCTATGTCGTCATCTCAGTCACTCTTGAATGTGGTGATGCAACTACTAGTGACCTCCATAGTACAGGCCGTCATGTGTACTAGTCGATGGGGACATATAGAGGTGGGGCCGAACAAGAATCAGGCGAGTTTCACCGCTATAAGGTGGTAATATGCCATACGGTATCTTACCATGTGATCTCCAGCTAGAGGCAGAAACCATCAGAACATTGCCCGGTGTATATTAACAAGGTATATGATGACCGCACACATAACAAGCACATGTTGTGGAGCTCATCCAGGAGACACTTACCATGTACATGAGGATGTCCCTAATCATTACCATGGCGGTCTGGTGGTCGTTCCAGGCCTGATTTAGAGTCTGCAGGAAGTTGTTATTTAAAGAGTTTAACACGTCATCCCGAACCTGCAAGAGAAGAATTGTACACTGTATGGATACTGTATACCGCATCACGGACGGTTATCACACATACTGTCGTGTGCACACATTTTACAAATAAAAACAAAAAAAAACAAACATGACTTTTAGCAGCTTAGGGGTGACCATATTAGAATGTAAAATATGAATGGACACCACAGAGGTCTTGTATTTTCTTCTTTCACTTATATAGCGCCATGAATTCCACAGCACTACAGACATCACTGTCCCCATTGGGGCTCACAATCTAAATTCAATGTCAATATGTCTTTGTAGTGTGAGGAAACCTGAGACCCCGGAGGAAACCCACACAAACACGGGGAGAACATACGAACTCCTTGCAGAAGTTGTAATTAGTTGGATGTGAACCCAGGTTCAGGAAAGCCCTGGGTGCCCGTCTTGGGGGAGGGGGGGGGGGGGGGGAGGGGAATGTTTTTATATGGTTCCGCAACAATGCATACCCACCAGATGTTTTGTCTGAAGATGCACTGTTAGGTAAACGTAACTGTAGTAACAATGGGCAGATTTGGCTCAATAATTAACTTGTAGAAAATAAAAATAAAATGAGAAAACAGAAGAGATGGCTCAGATTTAGGCCGGAGTCACAAACCGTATAATTAGGCTGAGTGCTATGAGATAAAACATCACATAGCTCTCTGCCGGTGTTATACTATACTCAGACCTGTGATTATTTTCTCAAGCCGATTCAGCATGGCAGAACAATGGCTGTATGCTACGATTGGCAGCGAGAGACTGCTCGCTCACACCAATACAAGTCTAAGGGAACGAGTGAAACATCGCCGAACACTCGGATCTCGGCACAATGCAGGTTCCTGCAGACATCGGCAGCAGAGGAAATTGAAAAAATACTTTCTCCTTCTCCCACGCAGCTGTGCTCCGATCCTCATGCACAGCACTGACACTCTGCTCCCGCTCACAGGGGAACTAGAGAAGGGGGTCAATAGCATGTCGCATCCAATGCTATATACACTATAGTGATTCCGGCCTGAAGGGGAGAGCATCCTTCACCTCCCATGTCAGCTCATAATAGATTCCAGAAAATAAATGCACTTCAATTCAGGTACAACCTGTAACTAGAGATGGGCGGACACCTGGATGTTTGGGTCTGGCGGGTTCAGCCGAACTGCTACAAAAAGTTTGGGTTCGGGTACCAGCACAGTTCCCGGACCAGGTCCCCATTCATTTGAATGGGGGTCCCAAACATCCCGTGTTTGCCACACTGTCATGTGCAGCAGACCCCACTTTTGATCGGCAGTAAAATCATTACCGCCGGGTCAGGCAGCCGCGGTTCCCACACTGTCAAAAGACGGTAGGAGAGCACAGGTGTGATCAGAGGTATAAAGTTTACCTCCGGTCACTGGTGTCGGCTGATGGGACCACAGCTCTCATCAGCCAACACATGCTGCCGCTAATAACCATGAGAGCAGGAGTGGCTGATGGGAATATTCAGCTGGCGTCTGCACTGTAAATAATAAAAAAATAAAGCATGGATTCCCCTGTATTTTTGATAACCAGCCAGGCAAAACTCAACTGTGGGCTGCAACCCTCAGCTGTCAGCAAGGCTGGTTATCAGGAATAAAGGGGTCCCCACTACATCTTTTGTAATTATTTAACTAAATTTTAAAAACTGAGTGGGGTTTCCCCCATTTTTGACAACCAGCCTGGCTAAAGCATACAGCTGGGGGCTGGTATTCTCAGGCTAGTAAGGGGCCATAGATATTGGCCCCATCAGCCTAAAAATAGCAGCCTGAGGCCGCCCAAAAAAGGTGCATCTTCCCACTTGCCCTGTAGCGGTGGCAAGTGGGGTTCAAATTTGTGAGGTTGATGTCACCTTTGTATTGTCAGGTGACATCAAACCCACGGCTTGGTAATGGAGAAGCTTCTATAAGACACCTATCCATTACTAGTCCTATAGTTATATGGTAAATAAACACACTGCAAGTACAAAGTCCTTTATTTGAAATAAAAACAAAACATTTTAAAAATAAACACTGTTATACTCATGCCTATTTCAACGAAGCACTCATCTTCTGTAATAAAACAAAAAATAAAAACAAACAGCAATATCCCTCACCTGTCCATCGTTCTATCCCACACCGTAATGCATGTCTGGGGACTAAGGGTATGTGCACACTATGCAGATTTAGTGCAGATCTGCAGCAGATTTTTCTGCAGCAGAAACGCTGCAGAACTGCACTGTGATTTACAGTACAATGTAAATCAATGTGAAAAAAAAAGCTGTGCACATGGTGCAGAAAAATCAGCGCAGAAACGCTGCAGATTTCAAAGAAGTGCATGTCACTTTTGTGCAGTTCTGCACCCCTCCATTATAGAAATCCACAGTGGTAAAAATCTGCACAAAAAACATAAAAAACGTACAAAAAACGCACAAAAAAACGCACCTGTGGAATCTGCCAGGAGATGCAGATTTAGTGCAGAAAACTCTGCACCACATTTCCTACGTGTGCACATAGCCTAGTAGTTTTCAACCTGGACGGCGCCAAGATACGACCAGGCAGAGATCTACTGATGAATGAGGGCAGCCTCAGTGACTAGTGGTGATGTCATCGAGGTTACTGAAGGTCACTGAGGCGGCGTTCCCAGCCGGACTAACCAGCGGTGACCTGTGAGATCACCGCTAGCACAGGGAAGAAAGTCTCACGGTGCAGAGGAGAGTTCACTGGGTGAATTTCACTGCGGTGAATTTGAACTGGTTGCATCTTGGCACAGTCCAGGTTGAAAACGGTTTATCCCCTATGCGTCGATTATGTCGTGGGACTGAACGACGGACAGGTGAGGGATATTGTTTTTATTTTTGCTTTATTACAGGAGACGAGAGATTCAGTGAAATTAGGCAGGGCTGTGGAGTCGGAGTCGTGGAGTCGGAGTTAGTTTTGGTTGAAGTCGGAAGAAATGTACTGACTCCAGCTTTAAAAAAAAAAAAATGTATTAATATTTCAGAATTGAACTGTCATATGAATTTTATAAATGTTACTGAGAATGTCAAAGAAGCGTCACATTAAATCAGCTGTATTTGAACATTTCATCATCACTCAAGATAGAAAACATTATGTCTGTCAGTGTATGACAAATGATCCAGACGAAAACAAATGCTGTGAAGCCATGATCAGTGCATATTCAGGCAAAGATAAAAATGCTCCTACCAGAGCTTCTAATCTAAAGAGGCATTTACAGCGCTTTCATCCAGAAGTACTGAAAGCAGTGGATGAGAAAGACTGCATCCAAACCAATGAACCAGTGCCCAGCTCTTCCAGCCAAACGAAGGAGCAGAGAACTTTGCAGCCATCAGTTGCAAGATATTTTGTCAGTGACAAAGTTACTGTGACAATGAAAGTAGATACATTTAAAAAAACAGATCATAGAGCTTGTTGTAAAGGATAGTGTACCCATTTCATTATTTTCACGACCAGCTTTTGTGTGTCTGAATGGGGAAATGGCCCGCAAGCTTGGTGTTTCTCTGGAGAGAGAGTATTAGAAAATTAGTAATCGAAGAAGCTTTTAAACAAAAGGAAGAACGTAAAAAAAACCTCCCAAGGGACGCTTTCTGTTTCTTAAAATGGATGCCTGCACACGTCACAGTGAACTATTTTGCCATCAAGGTCCGATTTTGTTTGTGACAAAAATGAAATGGTTACCAAGACATTGGCAGTAAAAGACACCAAAGCTCATCACACCAGTGAGTTTCTCCAGGTCTTGGTGGAAAAGGTTCTGCAAGACTATGAACTTAAAAAAGAACAAGTTCTTTCTGTCGTAACTGACAATGCTTCAAATATGATAAGTACTATTAAGCTAATGAATGAGAGTAATGATGGTGACCAGCAGCTGTTTGAAATAGAGGAACACAGTATTGTAACTGAGGAGCAAATTGAAGTTGCTTCAGATGAACAGCAACATGATAGTTTAGATGATCTTGTTGAAACTGTGTCAATACGTTCTTTCATTCATCACATGCGCTGTGTTGTGCATACGCTACAGCTGGCTATAAGAGACAGTCTGCAAGGACATGCTGCTGCACTGATTGGCAAGGTGAGAAAATTGGCTACTGTTGCCAGAACCCCTAAAGTTTACTTAATTTTGAAGAGACGTGCTGGAAAAGGGGCAATTATTGATCAAGCCACACGATGGGGCAGTAGTCACTTAATGATTCAGCGCTTGGTTGAACTGAAAACTTTTCTTGTAGACATGGCTAACCGTCAACTGACGCTAAATGAAAGTCAGTGGAATCAGGTGACTGAGCTGGAAAAATTGCTAGAGCACCCATTTACAGTGACTAAAAAATTACAAGCAGAGGACTTAAAGGGAACCTGTCACCCCGAAAATCGCGGGTGAGGTAAGCCCACCGGCATCAGGGGCTTATCTACAGCATTCTGTAATGCTGTAGATAAGCCCCCGATGTTACCTGAAAGAGGAGAAAAAGACGTTAGATTATACTCACCCAGGGGCGGTCCCGCTGCTGGTCCGGTCGGATGGGCGTCTCTGGTCCGCTGCGGCGCCTCCCATCTTCATTCCAAGACGTCCTCTTCTGATCTTCAGCCACGGCTCCGGCGCAGGCGTACTTTGTCTGCCCTGTTGAGGGCAGAGCAAAGTACTGCAGTGCGCAGGCGCCGGGCCTCTCTGACCTTTTCGGCGCCTGCGCACTGCAGTACTTTGTTCTGCCCTCAACAGGGCAGACAGTACGCCTGCGCCAGAGCCGTGGCTGGAGATCAGAAGAGGATGTCTTGGAATGAAGATGGGAGGCACAGCAGCGGACCAGAGACACCCATCCGACCGGACCAGCAGCTGGACCGCCCCTGGGTGAGTATAATCTAACGTCTTTTTCTCCTCTTTCAGGTAACATCGGGGGCTTATCTACAGCATTACAGAATGCTGTAGATAAGCCCCTGATGCCGGTGGGCTTACCTCACCCGCGATTTTTGGGGTGACAGGTTCCCTTTAACTCCAGGTATTTTCTTAAAGGAGTGGAAGAACCTGATGTTTCGCCTGTCCCAAAGAGGAGGGTTAATTGCAAGTGGCATTGCTACATCAATGAAAGAGAGAGGAGCTACTATTACAAAATAACATTCTTTTGGCAGCTGTTTACGTAGACCCAATGCATCGGATTCTTCTAGATGATCAACAGCTAACTAAAGGAAAAGAAGCTCTGTTTGAAATAGCAGGATGAAAGGGTTGCAGAACAGTCAGGAGGAACAAGAAGAATTTGGTCGTCCTGCCACATCTTCACCCTCATCAACTGATGAAGAATTTAATTTCGAAAAATATTTGGATCACAAGGACCGTGCAAAGCATTCCCACATAGAAGAGTCATCCTCATCAAAGAACACAGCCAGTACATTTCAGCAGAATTTTTCATGTGCACTAAAAGAAATTGAGAAATTTAACTGTTCATCAAAATTAACAGTGCAACAAGCGATTCCTCTGTATCCTGACATTGTCAGAGATGTTGCCCGAGTGGTTACTGCTTTGCCACCAACCCAAGTTAGTGTAGAGAGGTTGTTCTCTGCTCTCAAAATAATTAGATCAGATTTGAGGGCATCCATGAAGGAGGATCTGACAGAGGCAATACTTTTTCTGAGGACAAATTTATAGATTTCTTCTTATTAACTGCGTAACAGTGTTTATTGCATATTTACTTACAAGAGTTTAGAAAAGTTTATAAAAGTTATTTGCTATATTCTAATTGTATTCTAATAAATATAGTTTTTGCTCTAAGTGGTCTGATTACTTATATGATGGTGAGAAACTGAATAAGCACGATGTTAATATTTGACAACAGTAAATTTATTGTTACGAATTGGCCATTTATGAAGGAGTCTGAGCCTGAGTCGGAACCTGATAAAATCCAGGAGTCGGAGTCGCAACTGTGGCTTACCGACTCCACAGCCCTGCTATCTACATACTATGGAAAATCATTAAAATCCACCACAGCAAAATATAAATAACTAGATGGTGCATCGGGTATTCTAGAATATGTATGTATGTATGTATGTATGTATATAGCAGCCACATAGTATACAGCAGAGGCCACGTAGTATATAGCAAATACTACGTGGCCTGTGCTATCTACTATGTGGCTGCTATATACATAAATATTGTAGAATACCCGATGCGTTAATACAGGCCACGCAGTATATAACAGTGGCCACGCAGTATATAACAGCCCAAACAGTATATAACACAGCCCACATACTATATAACAACCCACGCAGTATATAGCAGAAACGCAGTATATAACACAGGCGACGTAATATATAACACAGGACACGCAGTATTTAACACAGGGCATGTAGTATATAGCACAGCCCACGCAGTATATCACACAGCCCACGCAGTATATAGCAGCCACGCAGTATGTAACACAGGCGACGCAGTATATAACAGCCCAAACAGGATATAACACAGCCCACATACTATATAACAACCCACGCAGTATATAGTAGCCACGTAGTATATAACAGCCCACGTAACATATAACACAGGGCACGTAGTATATAGCACAGCCCACGGAGTATATCAAACAGCCCACAGAGTATCCCACAGAGTATATAACACTGCCCATGTAATATATAGCAGCCACGCAGTATATAACACTGCCCACGCAGTATTTAGCAGTGTGGGCACCATATCCCTGTTAAAAAAAAATAATTAAAATAAAAAATTATATACTCGCCCCCTGGGATCCAGCGAAACTCTGGCGATACGCGCGCGGCTGCCGCCATCTTCCGTTCACAGGAACAGAATATGGCGGCCGGCGCGAGCGCATCGTCGGACGACGGAAGGTGATAATAGCAGGTTTTTTGTTTTATTATTTTTAACATTACATCTTTTTACTATTGATGCTGCACAGGCAGCATCAATAGTAAAAAAAAGTTGGGGACACAGGGTTAATAGCAGTGGTAACGGAGTGCGTTACCCGCGGCATAACACGGTCCGTTATGGCTGGCATTAACCCTGTGTGAGCGGTGACTGGAGGGCATTACGGAGCGGGTGCCGGGCACTGACCGCAGGGGAGTAGGGGTGGGACTAATCGGACTGTGCCTGTCGCTGATTGGTCGCAGCAGCCATGACAGGCAGCTGGCGAGACCAATCAGCGACGCGGGATTTCCGTTACGGAAGTTGCCGACAAAGACGGAAGTACCCCTTAAACAATTATATACATAGATGCGGCACAATATGGTTGAGAAAAAAACAAGTCTACCACTATTTACAGACAAAGCAAAGAGACCATTAAAGGGTTGCTTTTAGTGATGAGCACGCTCGGGGGTCCTCCGAGTATTTTTTAGTGCTCGAATATTTAGTTTTTATTGCCGCAGCTGAATGATTTACATTTGATAGCTAGCATAAGTACATGAGGGGGTTGCCTGGTTGCTAGGGAATCCCCACATGTACTGTATTTTCTGGTGTATAAGACGACCCCCAACTTTTCCATATAAAATAAGGAGTTAGGGATATACTCGCTGTATAAGACGGGGGTCATCTTATATGCCCAGTCATCTTATACGGCGTGTGCGGTGCGGATGGTTCCCAGGGTCTGGAGGAGAGGAGACAATGCTTCAGGCCCTGGGATCCATAATCATGTAAAAAAAAATATGGGATAAACTTACCCTCCGATGGCCCACGGCTCTCAGCGGTGCAAGCGGCGGCCTCCGTTCCTAAGGATGCATTGAGCGAAGGACCTTCGTTGACATCACGGTCACGTGACGTCATCAAAGGTCCTTCACTCAATGCATCCTTAGGAACGAAGGCCGCCACTTGCACCGCTGAGAGCCGCGGGCTGTCAGAGGGCAAGTTTATCCCATATTTTTTTATTTTTATTCTTTTTTTTACATGAATATGGATCCCAGGGCCTGAAGGATTGTCTCCTCTCCTGCAGATCCTGGGAACCATACAGGACAGCTCCCTGCACACGCCGTACCCGGCGTATAAGACGACCCCCGACTTTTGAGATGATTTTCAGGAGTTAAAAAGTTGTCTTATACGCCGGAAAATACGGTACTTATGCTGGCTAACAGATGTAAATCATTCAGCTGCGGCAAGAAAAACTAAAACTCCGAGCACTAAAAAATACTTGGGGGACCCTCGAGCGTGCTCGAGAAATCTCGAGTAACGAGTATATTCACTCATCACTAGTTGCAAGTAAAAATACGCAACTTCACAAATTACTTTTTGTCATTTGACCAGTTTGCAAGTTATCACTGCTTTTATTATTTACTCCTTGTTGCAAACAGCAAATTTGAGCAGTGCTTACAAGCTGTTTCCTAAAGCCCTGCTCCGATGCTGGCTGTATCGCTCCCAATCCGGCCAGCTTCAGCCCCACTGTGCTAATGAGCAGACGAGGCAAAGCTGTAATGTAGCCAGGGCTGCGGAGTCTGTAAGCCAAGCCTCAGACTCCACAGTTTCCCAGCTTCCTAATTCCACAGTACTGGTCACTAATAATAATAATAATAATAATAATAATAATAATAATAATAATAATGTACATAAAGTGCAGCTCAACTAAAAGCAAAGATCCTTAGATCAGGAACAGAACAGACATTTATAGGACATTAAATAAATTTACTGAATTATGAAAAAAAATTACATCACATCCTGAATTGTACTACTGTACAAAATTTATTATATATTTTAGGTGTCAGAGTAGGTCCATGTTATACCAACTGATTCCACAGCCTTGGCATCTGCACCGTCGCAGCTACAGCCACAAAATTTTGCACAGTCACACGTCTGGACCCCGAGAGCGTTATAGGCTATGTTGTGAGGCAAAATTTTAACCCTGCGCGTTTTAATTCACCAAACAATTTTGCCCCCATCTACATAATGGGGAAAAAGTGAAAGGAAAAGTGTTGGAGGCAAATTGACAGCTGCCAGATGTGAACAAGGAGGACTTAAAGAGTGAGAACGATGGCGCTAAAGAGTATATACCATACAGTTGCTAAGGTGGGGCCCCGACATGGGATACTCACCACACACGGGGATATGAACACACACACAAAATGCGCCACACATTACCACGTGCTTGAACACATATACCACCCTTAGCACACATTTCACCACACACACACACCAACCTCGCCACATAAAAGTCGAAACACAAAAGTCGCTACTCAAAACTCGCCACGCGCAAAATTTGCCACATGCAACACTAGGCTCACGCAAAACTCGCCACACGCAAAGCTTGTACACGCAGAAAAATTGCCACATGTACAAAAGTTGCAACGCATGCAAAAGTTGCCTCACACAAAACTTGCACATACTCAAAACACACCACACATAAAACTCGCCATGCGCAAAACTTGCCATGCGCAAAACTTGCTGCACACAACTTGCTACACTAACCTGTCACATGCAACTCGACACACAAAAAGTTGCTACACGCATGTCGCCACACAAAACTCATCTCACAAAAGTCGCTATATGCATGTCTCCACATGCAACTCAACACACACAACTTGACACATGAAACTCGCCCTAAAACACACACAAGTCTGGTATTATCCTTCAAAAATAAAAATCTGATTAATAAGCAGACAAACTACAAGAGCAACAAATGTACCATATAGGAAATACGGCAGCTGTCAGTCACATGACCTGCCTATTTGTATGTGGCTATGTGAACACGTTCAGTTTTTTTCACGTTTTTTCGCGCTAAAAACGCTATAAAAACTAATTAAAAACGCATACGTTATGCATTCTATCATTTAGAATGCATTCTGCATGTTTTGTGCACATGGATGCATTTTTTTTTCGCAAAAAAAAACGCATCGCAGGAAAAAAATGAGCATGTTCATTACTTTTGCGGATTTTCTGCGTTTTTCCCGCAATTCTATGCATTTGGGAAAAACCGCACAAAAAACGCACCAAAAACGCGTCAAAAACACGTAAGTGGTTTAAGGTAATGACATGTGATCATGTGGTTAGCAATCTTTTCCTATATATGTGGCACTATATATCACTATTGTATATTGACTAAGGGCAGTTAAGGGTGCGTGTCCACTGTCTGGATTGACGGCGCTTTGGACGGAGTGGAAAACCGCTTTTGTACACACGGTGATTCAAGATGTGTTCATTGCACATATCCGGAATCGCCGCACCCTATAATAGGACCCTATTATTTACCTTGAGGCGACGGTAAACAGACATGCTGCGTTCTAAAAAGACGCACCGCATGTCCAGAAACGCAGGGCCACCGGATGCGTGTTTGCACGCATAGTGGAGACTATTTCATAAAATCCCCTCCACTATGCTGTAACATCTGGACGCTGCGGGTTCAACGCTGCGGTTGTACTCAGCATTCAATCCGCAGCTAATCTGGATGTAACCCGGGCCGTGGACACTTACCCTAAGAACCACTTTTTTTTAATCATGGACATCCCTGTTTTTAACAGATGAAACAGAACTTTTATTTAAGTATTGACTCTTTTTCAGGCTCTCATTTATAAAGTTGTTTTTTTTTTCCAAAAATGCAGAACAAACTGATGCATTTTTAATTTTTTTGCATCATTTTCTAACTCATTGCTTTCTTTGGTTGAAAGGCACAACATGCTGCAGATTTTAAACACACTAGCTCTCAAAATCAGTAGTTAAAAAAAAACCGCATCGACTTTGTCCAGGTGCTGTAAAATGCAGCTTTTCTTGCCCCGTCCCCCCCCCCCCAAAAAAAAAAAAAAACATGCGCGTGAACATAGCCTAACACTGACAAATCTCCAAAGAGCAAGAATTTACACAGAATTATCTCCATAGATTGGGGCTTTATGAAAGAATAAAAAAAGGCCATACAATTGCTTTAACCCCTTCACCCCCAGGCCTGTTTTCACCTTCATGACTAAGTAAAATTTTATAATTCTGACCAGTGCCACTTTGTGGTGAAAACTTCTACGCTTCAACAAATCCCATTGATTCAGAAATTGTTTTTTCGTGACTTATTGTACTTCATAATAGTGGTAAAAAATGTTCGATATGACTTGCGTTAATTTCTGGGGGGATAAAGCGGAAATTTGGAGAAAAGTTTTCAATTTTTAAACTTTGAATTTTTATGCCCATAAATAAAAGCAGTAAGTCACACAAAAGAGTTAACTAACATTTCCCACATGTCTACTTTGCATCAGCACAATATTTGAAACAAATTCTTGTTAGGAAGTTATAAGGGTTAAAAATTGGCCAGCAATTTTTTTTCCAACAAATTTTACAAAACCATTTTTTTTTTTTTTTTTTAGGGATCACATTACCTTTGAAGTGACTTTGAAGGGTCTATATATGACAGAAAATACCCGAAAGTGACACCAATCTAAAAACTGCACCCCTCAAGGTGCTCAAAATCACTTTCAGGTGCTTCACAGGAATTTTTAGAACGTGCAAGGAATAAATGAACATTAACTTTTTTTTTCACGATAAATTTACTTTAGACCTTAAATTTCTTTATTTTCACAAGGGAAACAGAAGAAAACAGACTCCAAAATTTGTTTTGCAATTTCTCCCGAGTCTCCCCATACCCTATATTTGGGGGAAAAGTACTTTTTGGGCGCACGGCAGGGCTTGGAAGGGAAAGAGCACCGTTTGACTTTTTGAACTCTAAATTTGCTGGAAGCCTTAGCAAACGGTATGTCCTGGTTGCAGAGCCCCTGATGTGTTTAAGGGCAGTCTCACACGTCCAGATAATTCCGATACCGGAAAAATCGGTACCGGAATTATCCGTAGCAGTGTGCCCGTGCGTTTCTGTGGCACATCAGTGTGGCACACGTGTGCCGCCCGTGTGCCCACTGGGTACCACACGCACCATGCAGGAGACAGCGCTAAAGTTTAGCGCTGTCCCCTGCATCTGGTGCTGAAGCCCCATTCATATCTTCCCTGCAACAGCGTTTGCTGTAGAGAAGATATGAATATTGGTGTTTTTTTTTTTGTTTCTCGTGTTTAAAATAAAGCTCCATGTCCCCACCCCCCTCCCACCCCCTGTGCGCCCGCCCACTGTTATTAAAATACTCACCCGGCTCACTCGCTGGCTGGCGCTGCTTCCTGTCCTGGCCACACCTTCTACTGTATGAGTGGTCACGTGGGGCCGCTCATTTACAGTAATGACTATGCGGCTCCACCCCTATGGGAGGTGGAGCCGCATAGTCATGACTGTAATCGGTGGCCCCACGTGACCGCTCATACAGTAGAAGGAAACGGTCTTTTTGGAAAGCAGACTGATGGACTTGTGTGCAGCTGTCATGTCGTGTACAAATCCTCTATATGTAAGCGGGAAATACTTTTCAGGCCCAGTGCAACGCTTAGAAGGGAAGGAGCGCCAAATTATAGTGCAGATGCTTACGGTTTGCAGGTGCCATGAAAGTAGAAACACTCATAAGTGGCCCCATTTTACAAACTACACGACTTGATGAATTAATCTAGGGGTGCAGTGATCATATTGACATCACAGATGTGTCACAGAATTTTATATCATAGGGCAGTGAAGAAAAAAATATTTTTACCACAAAAATTTAGTTTTCGGCCCAGATTTTACACTTTCACAAGGAGAAATGGGTAAAAATTTTACTATAATTTGTCCCACAATTTTTGCTGAACATGGCAATACCCCATACGTGGATGCACAGTACTGCTTAGCCATGCGGACAGACTCGGGAGGGATGGAGCGCTATTTGCTTCCTGGAGCCCAGATTTTCCTTGAATAGATTGTGGATTCTATACGCAGAGCCCCTAAGCGCTAGAAGAACAGAATCCTCCCGCAAGTGAATTCACTTTTGGTAATTCTATTTCTTTGGGAAATTATTTACAGGTGTAATGAAGATTTTAACTATAGGTGTTTTCCAGAAACAAGACAGTGGATGTTACTGAATAAATTGCTAACTGCTGTTGTAGTGACCAGTACGTTGTAGTGACCAGTACATTATGGCCAGCTCATGATTCTGGAGACACGCACTAGTAAATTAGATGGGCTTTTATCACTACAGACCTGCCAAACATGGTGACGCTAAATGTGGTTTAGGCCCTGGGGCTCAGATGTGAGAGGGGCATCTGGATTAAGGAGCGCAAAAGTCGCTGGACTACTTTTGGGGTGCGAGAAGCCATAGCGGTTTTCCAGCCTTTGTACCACTAGTAACATGGAAGCTCCTTATATTTTCATTGACAGAACTGAGTGAGCACTTGCTATTTTTTGTGGATTTAGTTGAAGCTTTTATTGGGAACATTTTATATAACGTTTGGGATCACATTTATCCACCGCTCTATGCCGAGCACTTACTTTGGGTTTTCTATCTAAATCTCCGAGTGATGTGATTAAGATGAAACCCCCAAGGGATCCATTCAATATAACGCGGCAGCAGAGTTACTCTGGACTCCGTCTGGCCTTTGTTAAGCGGTTTCATTTTCAAAAGTGCACAAAGCTGTGGAGGACCACGCTTTTATGCAATCCCTAAGAGACGGACACCGCCAGATCACAGGTCAGACAGCCTCCATATGCACACTGGGGGTTCCATCTGAATCATGCATTTCAGAGATTTACACACAAACACCGATGTAAGCGCTCAGCGTAGAGGGCAGGATAAAGGTGCGCCGATCCTTACTGTGATCTTTGGGAGGCAGAATAAAATCAACATCAGGTGAAGAATTGATTTTATTTTTTTTACGCCGTTCCTGATGCAGTATAAGTGATTAGATGACTATTATTATTATTATTATTATACATTTTTATAGCGCCATTTATTCCATGGCGCTTTACATGTGAATACGGGGCAAATATAGACAAATACATTAAACATGAGCAGATAACAAGGCACACGAGTACATAAGGAGGGAGGGGACCCTGCCCGCGAGGGCTCACAGTCTGCAGGGGGTGGGTGAGGATACACTAGGAGAGGGAAGAGCTGGCTGTGCGGCTGTTCAGTAGGTTGAGGATCACTGCAGGCTGTAGGCTTGTCGGAAGAGATGAGTCTTCAGGTTCTTTTTGAAGGTTGGGTTGGGTTGACGCGATTACAGCAATACAAGATTTATATTGGGTTTTTATGTTTGGCTGCTGTCACACACTAAAAGATGCTTTGTATTGCAAAAATAGTTTTTGCATTGCTATATTTTGAGAACTATAATCTTAAAATATTTTTTTCTGTTTTTTGCAGGACAAGCTGACATTTTTATTGGTACCTTTTTCGAGCACGTGATGCTTTGATCACTTTCTATTCTGACTTTTGGGAGGCAAAATGAACAAAAAGCAATTAAAAAATTTAGAAATTTTATTTTTTGTTTATTTTTTTCCGCCTGTGCTAAATTGATAAGGCTGCTTTATTAATTGGGTCAGTACGATCACAACGATAGCACTTTATTTTATGTTTATTTTATGTTTTGGCACTTTTTATAGAAAATAATAATTTTGCATCGCTTTATTCTGAGAGGTAACACTTATTTTTCCCCTGATTGAGCTGTATGGCAAACTGATTTTGCAGGACAAGATGAAGTTTTTTCTTCAATAACATTTTAATTTACATTTGTCTTTTTAACCCCTTAACCCCCGGAGCATTTTTTTTAGGTTTTGCGTGTTTTGTTTTTCGCTCCCCTCATTCCCAGAGCCTTAACTTTTATTTTTCCACCAATTTGGCCAAGTTAAGGGCTTATTTTTTGCGGGACGAGTTGTACTTTTGAACGACACCATTGGTTTTACCATGTTGTGTACTAGGAAACTAAAAGAAACTCCAAGTGCAGTCAAATTGCAAAAAAAAGTGCAATCCCACACTTGTTGTTGTTTGGCTTTTTTGCTAGGTTTACTAAATGCTAAAACTGACCTGCCATTATGATTCTCCGGGTCATTTCGAGTTCATAGACATCAAACATGTCTAGGTTCCTTTTTTATCCAAGTGGTGAAAAAAAATTCAAAACTGCTTTAACCCCTTAAGCCCCGAGGGCGGTTTGCACCTTAATGACCAGGCCAATTTTTTACAATTCTGACCACTGTCCATTTATGAGGTTATAACTCTGGAACGCTTCAACGGATCCCAGTGATTCTGACAATGTTTTCTCGAGACATATTGTACTTCATGATAGTGGTAAAATTTCTTTGACACTACCTGCGTCTATTTGTGAAAAACAACAAAAATTTGGCGAAAATTTTGAAAATTGCGCAATTTTCCAACTTTGAATTTTTATGCCCTTAAATCACAGAGATATGTCACACAAAATACTTAATAAGTAACATTTTCCACATGTCTACTTTACATCAGCACAATTTTGGAAGCAATTTTTTTTTTTGTTAGGGAGTTTTAAGGGTTAAAAGTTGGCCAGCAATTTCTCATTTTTACAACACCATTTTTTTTTTAGGGACCACATCACATTTCAAGTCATTTTGAGGGGTCTATATGATAGAAAATACCCAAGTGCGACACCATTCTAAAAACTGCACCCCCCTCAAGGTGCTCAAAACCACATTCAAGAAGTTTATTAACCCTTTTGGTGCTTCACAGGAATTTTTGGAATGTTTAAATAAAAATGAACATTTAATTTTTTTCACAAAAAATTTACTTCAGTTCCAATTTGTTTTATTTTACCAAGGGTAACAGGAGAAAATGGACCCCAAAAGTTGTTGTACAATTTGCCCTGAGTACCCCAATGCCCCATATGTGGGGTAAACCACTGTTTGGGTGCATAGCAGAGCTCAGAAGGGAAGGAGCGCCATTTGACTTTTCAAAATTGGCTGGACTTGAGATGGGACGCCATGTTGCGTTGGGGAGCCCCTGATGTGCCTAAACATTAAAAACCCCCACAAGTGACACCATTTTGGAAAATAGACCCCGTAAGGATCTTATCTAGATGTGTTGTGAGCTTTGAACCTCCAAGTGTTTCACTACAGTTTATAACGCAGAGCCGTGAAAATAAAAAATCTTGGATCCCACAAAAATGATTTTTTAGCCCCCAGTTTTGTATTTTCCCAAGGGTAACAGGAGAAATTGGACCACAAAAGTTGTTGTGCAATTAGTCCTGAGTATGCTGATACCCCATATGTGGGGGGAACCACCGTTTGGGCGCATGGCAGAGCTCGGGAGGGAAGGAGCGCCATTTGGATTGCAGACTTAGATGGAATGGTCTGCAGGCATCACATTGCGTTTGCAGAGCCCCTAATGTACCTAAACAGTAGAAACCCCCCAAAAGTGACCCCATATTAGAAACTAGACCCCCCAAGGAACTTATGTGGATGTGCTGTGAGAACTTTGAACCTCCAAGTGTTTCACTACAGTTTATAACGCAGAGCCGTGAAAATAAAAAATCATTTTTTTCCTACAAATATGGTTTTTTAGCCCCCCAAATTTTTATTTTCCCAAGGGTAACAAGAGAAATTGGAACCCATTAGTTGTTGTCCAATGTGTCCTGAGTACGCTGATACCCCATATGTTGGGGTAAATCCCTGTTTGGGCGCACGGGAGAGCTCGGAAAGGAAGGAACATTGTTTTACTTTTTCAACGCAGAATTGGCTGGAATTGAGATCGGACGCCATGTCGTGTTTGGAGAGCCCTGATGTGCCTAAACAGTGGAAACCCTCAATTCTAACTGAAACCCTAACCCAAACACACCCCTAACCCTAATCCCAACCATAACCCTACCCACACCCCCAACCCTGACACACCCCTAACCTAATCCCAACCGTAAATGTAACCCTAACCCCAACGCTAGCCCTAACCCTAATGGGAAAAAGGAAATAAATACATTTTTTAATTTTTTTTATTTTTCCCTAACTAAGGGGGTGATGAAGGGGGGTTTGATTTACTTTTTATAGCGGGTTTTTTAGCAGATTTTTATGACTGGCAGCTGTCACCCACTAAAAGACTTTATTGCAAAAAATTTTTTTGTATGTTGCCACATTTTGAGAGCTAGAATTTTTCCATATTTTGGTCCACAGTGTCATGTGAGGTCTTGTTTTTTGCGGAAAGAGTTGATGTTTTAATTGGTAACATTTTCAAGCACGTGACATTTTTTGATCGCTTTTTATTCCGAATTTTGTGAGGCAGTAAGACCAAAAAACAGCTATTCATGAATTTCTTTTTTATTCTATTTATTCTTATTTATTCTATCACAGCGATCAAAGTAAAAAAAATTATAAATAAACCCCCCCCCCCCCCCCCCCTTTATCACCCCCATAGGTAGGGACAATAATAAAATTAATATTTTTTTTTCCCCAGTAGGGTTAGGGCTAGGGCTAGAATTAGGGTTAGAATTAAGGTACCTTCACACTGAACGATATCGTTAGCGATCCGTGACGTTGCAGCCTCCTGGCTAGCGATATCTGGATCCTGCTGTGAGGTTGTTGGTCGCTGCAGAAAGTCCAGAACTTTGTTTCGTCGCTGGACTCCCTGCAGACATCGCTGAATCGGCGTGTGTGACGCCGATTCAGCGATGTCTTCACTGGTAACCAGGGTAAACATCGGGTTACTAAGCGCAGGGCCGCGCTTAGTAACCCGATGTTTACCCTGGTTAACAGCGTAAATGTAAAAAAAAAAAAAAAAAAACACTACATACTTGCCTTCCGCTGTCTGTCCCCGGCGCTGTGCTTTCCTGCACTGGCTGTGAGCGCCGGCCAGCCGGAAAGCACAGCGGTGACTGATGTAATTTATTAACTATTTTGTGTCACGTAACTCTCTGGTATAACAGAATAAAAAAAAAATCTAAATTTGAAAATTGTGAAATTTTCAAAATTTTAGCCAAATTTTCATTTTTTTTTCACTTTTAAATGCAATTATTATTGAACTAAATTTACCACTAACATGAAGCCCAATATGTCACGAAAAAACATTCTCAGAACCGTTAGGATCCGTTGAAGCGTTCCCGAGTTATTACCTCATAAAGGGACACTGGTCAGAATTGCAAAAAACGGCCAGGTCATTAAGGTCAAAATAGGCTGGGTCATGAAGGGGTTAAACTGGCCTCAACATGGAATTGTGGCTGCAAAGTTGAATAAAACTTTTTTTTTTTTTTTTTTTATTTCCCTCCACGTTGAGAAAATATTAGCTTGTGAAGTTTATTGAAGCCCCACTAATTGTTACCAGAAATTTCTCTCTGGTGGCTTTTACTTCTTCCCCTATGACATTTACCAATCATAGAGAGGCAGCAACATGCAAGGGAAAAAAAAAGAACACGTCTTCTGAATAAATGAGAACACATTTCACTGTGTAATAGTCTGCTCTCACGGTAAAGCTGTGTGTGACTGCAAAGAGCTGGGAGCAGCACAGACACAAGTATCATTACTAACAATTCAGCCTTCATCACACAGCAGCCACTGTACAAGAGCTTTGCTAGAAGTTTTTCCAAGGAGACAAAGCTCAGCTCTGCTGTCTGCTTATTTTTGGGCAACGTCATGCAGGAAGGAAGTACACATCCCAGTGGGTGGGGTGGTGGGGGGACAATCACAGGCAACACTCAGTTGAGCTTATCCAAAATTATAACAAACTTTACAAGCCAGTATCTCCCGCAACGGAGATGAGAAATTAAAAAAGTAAAACTACATTTCACTTAGGTTGAGTAAGGTTCCCACAAGGACAGGAAACCAAACTGATGCGGTGGAGAAATATCACTTTTCTATTCAGTAGGTTTCCTGTCCTTGGTGGGCAGATACCCCCTCAAGTGTTGCGTTATGGGAGAAGGGAAAATTCAAGTTCTTATGCATTTTTTCCTCTTCTTCCAACAGTCAATTATTATTTTTTTTTATTTGTTCATCAACATAACCACCAGGGCCTGCTTTTTGGTAAGAGTTGTAGTTTTGAATGACACCGTTCAATTTGCCATGCAAAAACGGGAAAAGATTCCAGTGTTGTAAAATGGAGAACACAGATGCAAATCGGCCATTGACGGGGGGCATTTTCACAGCCTTTAATGTGTGGTAGATAGAATTCAGGTAAGTATGGGAACAGTGATATCAAACGGAGGGGGAGGCGAGGTGGGGGACAAAAGAGAACTTCATTTTAGTGGTCAAAAAAATTAAACATAGTAAAAAAAAAATTGGGGGGCATGTCACCATTTTCTAAAAAAAAAAAAAAAAAAAAAACTACTTTAGTTTTCCATTTTCCATCAATGGAGCAGCGTGAAAGCTTGTTTGTTTTTCAAGTTTTTTTTTTGTTTGTTTTTTTTACACCATTTGGCATAAAACATTTTGAACACTTGCATTTACTGTGGGGAGTGCAGTGACATAGTGAAAGATATTTTGGTGTTTTGACCTTTCTTTTTGGCATTTAACATATGGTCCAAATAATATTATATCTTGATCAATGAGATTTTTATCCGTAAGGTGATTTCCAATATCTTGAATTTAATTTATTTAGTTTTATAATGGGAAAAGTTAGAAGAAACATTTGTATATTTTTTTATTGAGAAAGTTTTAATTTTCTTAGCTTTACCATAGTATTGAAGTAAATCGTCAAACAGCAGTTTTTCTATGAAACCCAGCCCCATACAGGGCTTCAAAAAGAGGACCAACATGGTAGTCATGGCCCTCAGCTGGTATGGTAACCATGACGTGCAGGAGCCAATGCAACTTTGCTATTTAAGGGTATGTGCACACGTCAGGTTTTTTTCCAGACAAAATCCTGAGAATTCTGCCAGAAATTCGCGTTTTTTTTCTCGCGGATTTCTCGCGGAATTTGCGCGTTTTTTTGCTTTTTTTTTTTCCTGAATGTCATTTTTGCTATGGAATCCGCAAAAAATCCGCAAAAAGAATGAGCATGTCCGTTCTTTTTGCGGAATGCGTTTTTTGTGTGGAAAAAAACGCTAACATATGCACAAAAAATGCGGAATGCATTCTAAAAGATAGGATGCATAATGTTAGCGTTTTTAACCGGATTTATAGCGTTTTTATAGCGAAATTCCGCAAAAAAAAAAAAAACGCTAAAAATCCGGACGTGTGCACATACCCTAAAAGCTGCTCTCAGTCACTGGCAATTAAATGGTTAAACAGCAGCAATCCGCGTGTGTTTGGGCCGCTACTGTTACAGGCAGGTGCTGGAGCTTTATAACAGCCTGCATCTGCTGGGTGTGTTGCAGACTCCATTTTTGAGCCCAGTCCGGACACCCGCCGCGACTGAAATTTTAGGTGAGGTCACAAAGGGTTAAATATTAACAGACTGGACAAACGCCTCAAACATGTAACTAAAAAGTTCATCAAGTGGTCATATGAAATTAAAAATGAAATTATGTCGCAAGCACAAAACTCCCCATCACCCCAAGAACGCCCTTCCCACAGTGAAAAATGGTGGTGGAAGCATCATGCTGTGGGAAATTCCTGACAATAGCTGCTTGTCACAGCTCACCTATATCATGTCCTCTGCACAGATAACAGAGCATGCTCACCACAACTCCACAGGAGTCAATGATCATCTCCAGACTACAGATTTCTATTGTTTACAAGGCTCTAAACTGTAGAACACATCAGCTCAGGCACTAAGGTAACACTCCCGTAGATGTCCCCCAAAAAACACATTAAGCAAACAAAATTTAGAATCAGATTAAAAAATAAAATCTCAGAGCTACAGTGACCATGAGATCCAATTATAACTACGTAGAAAAGCTGCAGTCAATCAGACCACAGCAATCACTAATATGTGGCATTCTGCTAACTGTGAAACTACAACTCCCAGCATGCCCTACCAAAGCACAGCTATAGATACATAGGTTGAAAAAGACCTAGGTCCATCAAATTAAACCTTTCTATACAAAGTATACATTTTTTTTTCAATACATTTACTATACCCCACAATGTTATATGTATTGAGGAAATCTTCAGCCCTTTTTCAAAAGCTGTTATAGTGTCTGCCATTACTACCGTGTGTGGACGGGCATACCACCATCTGACCCCTTTCCTATTTAGCTGATGGAATATCTTTCTTCCACCCTTAAGAATGATCGCATACTTTCACAATGCATGACATGCCGCAGGTTGCCAACTCCTATATTGTAATTGTACATGTTCTCTGACATCATGACACATGGTAAGGTTTTAACAGAAGGCCGGTTAGGAGCATCCCGATGGGTACACCTTATTGTGGTGGGATGGCCTTTATGCTTTTTATATTAAAGGGAATCTGTCACCCCCAAAATCGATGGTGAGGTAAGCTCACCGTCATCAGGGGCTTATCTACAGCATTCTGTAATGCTGTAGATAAGCCCCCGATGTTACTTGAAAGAGGAGAAAAAGGGTATATTATACTCACCCAGGGGCGGCCCCGCTGCGGTCTGGTCAAATGGGTGTCTCAGGTCCACTCCGGTGCCTCCCATCTTCATTCCATGACGTCCTCGTCTTGTCTTCATGCTGCGGCTCCGGCGCAGGCGTACTTTGTCTGCCCTGTTGAGGGCAGAGCAAAGTACTGCAGTGCCCAGGCGCCAGGTCTCTCTGACCGTTCTGGCGCCTGCGCACTGCAGTACTTTGCTCTGCCCTCAACAGGGCAGACAAAGTACGCCTGTGCTGGAGCCGCAGCATGAAGACCAGAAGAGGACATTCTGGAATGAAGATAGGAGGCGCCGGAGCGGACCCGAGACACCCATCGGAGCAGGACCGCCCCTGGGTGAGTATAATCTAACCTCTCTTTCTCCTTTTTCAGGTAACATCAGGAGCTTATCTACAGCATTACAGAATGCTGTAGATAAGCCCCTTATGACGGTGAGCTTACGTCACCATCGATTTTGGGGGTGACAGGTTTCCTTTAAAATAGCTTTACTTAAGCCGCTTATGTTATTGACATGTACTATTCCTATTTACTTGCTGTGAGGTTCTGTATTTTGTGAACTACAAGAAGCACTTTTCCCACAAAATTTGGGAGGGCCATGGGGATGTGTCTTCTAGTTCAAATGTAGCTTACAGGGTGGGGGAGGGGCAGCTGGTGCCGGCAGCAGTGGGGGGACGCTACGGGCTCTGGGCCGGGAAGAGGGTGTCACCACTCTACAAATTGCTATCCCAGCGGCGGTCTTCAGGACAATGGCTGCCGGAGGCAGCGCATGCGCAGATTTAGACCTCGGCTCAATGAGCCATTGATCTCCGAGCTCAAAGCCCACCGCAGGCCTGCAGCATCACCACACTGCTAAAGCAGCCAGCTCCTTGCAGCGGCGACCCTGCCTGACGCCGTGACCTCATGTACACCAGCTCAGGTTATTGGTTTTGATGTTATTTAATTTGCTTAATGTCTAATATAACTACCAAAAATGTCCTTTTGTTTTTATACATCTAAGCCAACTTTGACAAGCTGGAGCCCTGCATTAT
This sequence comes from Ranitomeya imitator, assembly GCF_032444005.1. NCBI lineage: Eukaryota > Metazoa > Chordata > Amphibia > Anura > Dendrobatidae > Ranitomeya > Ranitomeya imitator. The sequence goes on along the minus strand of NC_091286.1, from coordinate 553,071,084 downwards.
GATCGAGAGAAGACACCTGCTGATGTAGAAAAGCAAGTCATAGTTACACAGGTTCAAAGATGACAGATTCATCAAGTTCAACCTTTCTCCACCAATTGTGCACTTCCTTCAGCATTTTCTCTGCAAGTAGTTCTCACATCACTGTGCAAAAAACACCCCCTGAGCAAAGCATGGCTGAGCAGGAACGTGAGCGAAGCTATGTGGCAGCCTCTTCATCCCAGCCATGATCTCCGGACGCTCCATTCCAATGACAAGCCATCATCCACATTAGCTGGAAAATCCCTTTAAAGATTTTAACTTCATACAATATTTTATTGCATAAAGTATTGCCAATTCGCATTTCCCACAAGCATATTTCCAAGACTTTGCTGCCTTGACTGATTGAACAAATTTGCATTGGTTGGAAAAAATGTTTTTTACTATCAATATTAATTTGATTCCCCGGAATCAAACGTAAAACTCCATTGCCGAACAAAAAGCATGTTCAAGCAAGCTTACAGTTTGCTCAATATTCAGACAAGCCTGTGAAATACCGAGAGAACTTAGTCTGGTAAGAGGAGACCAAAATTGAACAATTTGAAAGCCATAATACACACCATGTTTGGAGGCCAAAAGGCACAGCATATCGCCCCCAAAAAAACACAACAGTGAAATTTGGAGGTGGGAACATCATGGTGTGGGGCTGTTTTTTGGCATACGGCATGTAGTTGGAAGAAGAATGAATGGACAAACAGACAGACATTCTTGAAAAAGACAAAAATCTGATGCCATTAGAAGGATCATGAGGGTGGACATTTCAGCAACACAATAGTCAAACACACAGCAAAGGAAACTCCATTTCTTTCAAAGAAAATAAAGCTGCTACATTGACCTGGCCTGAATCCAATGGAAATTTTATGGTGAAGAAAAACCACTTCACATCATCCACCGAAGTGAAGAACACTCTCCAAGAAGTCGGTGTTTCGGTATCTAGGGGTGTTTTCACATTGCATTCAGGCACCCGTTCGGTGGCCTCGTAAAAAGGGATTTCTGGGGTATGTGCCAACAAGGATGTTAATGATGCTGACAGGGTGAAAGGCCATCATTTTCGGGCATGTACGCCTACTGGAGGCTGACACCCAGACGTAGTAGACTGCATTTTGGTGTCCGCCTCCAATAGGAGTACCCACCAGAAAATGATGCACATCAGAGCGCACATTCACTCCGTCGGCACCATTTTTGTCTACGTACGGCCCCGTTGGCACATACACCTGAATCCCCTATTTGCGGGGGGAGGGTCAATATGTAAGCCTCAATGGGTCCACCGAAAGGATGCCTGAACGCAATGTGAAAGCGCCCCAAGTCTACCATAAAGAGAAGACTTGATGAGAATAAATACAGAGGTTCACCACAAGGGGCAAACCAATAATCGGCCTTAAAGGGAATCTGTCCCCCCAAAAATGGCCTATAAACTAAGGACACCGGCATCAGGGGCTTATCTACAGCATTCTGTAATGCTGTAGATAAGCCCCCGATGTATCCTGAAAGAGAAGAAAAACAGGTTATTTTATACTCACCCAGGGGTGGCCCCGCTGCGGTCCGGTCCGATGGGCGTCGCGGTCCGCGTCCAGCACCTCCCATCTTCATACGATGACGTCCTCTTCTTGTCTTCCTGCCGCAGCTCCTGGCATAAGCATGCTTTTGCATGCGCATTGGCATGTGTTTGCAGATGATACGCTGCGCACAGAAACGCTAATGTGAACTTAGCCTAAGAGTTGCAGCAATAAAGACTAGTGAGGGCAAGGCAAGGATCTCCTTAGGGGGCTGTACAAGATTGGCGAAACTACTAAACTAATCAACTTCCCATATGGAGAGATTCTGCAGTTTTCTTCAAACCTCATCCAGTTTGTCACTAGTTAACATAGCTTCAGATATTCAGTGCCGAAATCTGGATGGAAAACCTGCAGCATTTCCATCCTGTGCAGATAATTGATTCTGAAGGTTTTATCTGCCTAAACAAAAAGCACCGCAGGCTGTTTCCCAGCATAAGTTGTTTTGTTTCCAGACCCTTTAACATTCATATATGTATTTAAATGTGTCCTCATAGATCCGTCAACTGCCGCGGCCTGCACAACCACCTATATTCATATAACAGGTGCATGTGCAATGGCCACTATTCCGTTAACAGAGTTTTGCTGTTCAGCTCTGCAAATCAGCACATCCGGCGGCCTCCAGCACCAAGACACCAGCGGTGGTGCCAGGTGTCATGGCCACTAATCAGACACTGATGACCTACTCCAAGGGTCTGTGCACACGTTGCAGATTTTGCTGCGGATTCGCAGCAGTTTTCCATGCGTTGTACAGTACCTTGTAAACGTATGGAAAACAAAATCTGCAGTGCATATGCTGCGGAAAATACAGAACGGAAACGCTGGAGTGTATTTTCCGCAGCATGTCAATTCTTTGTGCGGATTCCGCAGCGTTTTACACCTGCTCCATAATTGGAATCCACAGGTGTAAAACCACAGGTGAAATCTGCACAAAAACCGTGGAAAATTCTGTCCAGAAAAATCCAATGTGTGAACATAGCCTTAGGATACGTCATGAATATTAAAATCTTGGAAACAGCTTTAAATATGCAAAATATACATTAATATATTCACAACTTAATAATAATAATAAATAATAATAATAATCTTTATTTTTATATAGCGCTAACATTCCGCAGCGCTTTACACACATGCACACATTATCATTGCTGTCCCTAATGGGGCTCACAATCTAAATTCCCTATCAGTATGTATTTGGAGTGTGGGAGGAAACCGGAGTGCCCGGAGGAAACCCACGCAAACACAGGGAGAACAGACAAACTCTTTGCAGATGTTGTCCAGGGTGGGATTAGATGGCAAACAAGCAAGAACACTGTCACTTTGAGCGGACGTGTTATTAGAAAAGAGCAACCTGTGGATAGTCTATGCTGGTAGTAAGCTGCACAATCTGCTGTACAATGCATTCATAGCACGGCCGGTACACACTAAGAGGAGCTGTGCACATGTCTACATCCAACCACAGGTGATCATGGAGGTGCCAGGTGTCAGACCCACACAAACTTGAAATTTATTACATATCCTATGGCTGGAGAAGTCCAATAAATCTATTTATGTAATTGCCTTGTAATGTTTTCATTTCCTGTTCTGTCCAGATGTCACCGTATCCCAGAATTCCAAGCGGAGGAAGTTCACCGACCGCCATATTGGGACACCCAAGTGATGGGTGTCTCAATATGGAAACTGCTGCTGGTACCAACCTATTGCACGGTACCACCAGCGGAACACCGTCGCGCCACACACACTTTATACGCAACACACACTCACAGCCTCTTGCACGGTACCACCAGCGGAACACCATCGCGCCACACACACACTATACGCAACACACACTCACAGCCTCTTGCACGGTACCACCAGCGGAACAGCGTCTCGCCACACACACTGTACGGGACAAACACACTCACAGCCTCTTGCACGGTACCACCAGCGGAACAGCGTCTCGAACACACCGCCGCCGAGATCAGAAGAATGATTCACTGACTGCTGCAGTCTTTGTACAGGAGAAGCACATGCGCAGTTTTAATGTGACCGCCACCATCTGTCTGCACAAAGATGGCAGCGGTCTGATTTACCACACCTGTGCGAATTCCGCGCAGATGCAGTGAATGATTCGGCTGATCCCGGCGGTAGATGCGCGACGTGTCTACAGACAGAGGAAGTCGGTCACATTAAAGGGGTTTTCCCCACGAACAAAAGTTAATTTTAAAAACTTACTGTGTCTGACCATGTACGGAGCATACCACATCTACTGGGCAGGGGAGGAAGAAAAAGACAATACTGACATTACAGCAGGGATCACAGAGGATACATTTTATCAGGTAAAATATTTCACGGACTTGTTTTTAACCCCTTAATGACAGCCAATACGTCTTTTAGCTGACCTGAGATATAAGAGATTAGCCTCCCCATACAGGTGACAATCCAGCAGCTGTCGGCTGTACACTATAGCTGACAACTTGCTGTATCAGCCACGATCAGTGTTTGCACCGTCCTAATCTGTTTAACCCCTTAGATGCTGCTGTCAATAGTGACTACATCATTATAAATGGTTAACAAAGTGTGGGGGCTTCTTTATCCCAATTGGTGCCCTCAGATCACGATTTTGTGGTCCTGATGTTTGCCATGGAAATTCATGACCAAATAGCGGCCTTAGAGTCTGTCCACTGTAGTAATCTGTTCAGAAGTTAGCGACATTTAGGTGGTAAAAATACACTTCCTCATTTCTGTCATGCCACTTTGCATTAATTCCTGAGAAGCACCTGAAGGGTTAATAAACTACCAAACAGCAGTTTTCAGTATTTCACTCGGTGCGGTTTGTAAAATGGTATAACTTTTGGGGGTTTCCCAATATATGGAACCCCTAAAGGGACTTCAAATATGGATAAGTCCTAAAAAAATAAATTTTGTATATTTTCTTGAAAAAAAATGAAAAGTTACTGCTACATTTTTAAACCTCCTAAAATGCTAACAAAATAAAATAACATTTTACAAATGATGCTGATGGGGACCACCTCCCGACTATCTCTCCACCCTGCCCTGCTGCCCTGTTATTTGGTAAGCCTCTGCTCCCATGCTGGCGTCTGTGTTATGTGTTACTTGCTATTTACTGTGTCGGCAGGGTCAGCACCACTGAGTGCATGGGGGCTTACCCCTTAGACTAGGTATACTGGTAGGTCCTTCTGTCTGCTTATTGACCGGATTGGCACTGTTTTGGCCCTCATGTCAGCCCCATGAACTTTGTTGTGATATGGTGTCCCTATTAACTATGCCACATGACACATAGGGATAGGGGTCGGTCTGGGGAGTCACATAAGTGTATATATCGACATCATTAGGTATATCCAGCACCTTATATTTTTTCTTCCCTCCTCTACATTTCCCAGGTGGGAAAGAGGAAAAAAATAGGGGGGGGGGAGGGGGTAAGCAGGGGCCTGACATGTACATCTATGTCGGGTAGTTATTTCAGGGTGGGGGAGTAGGGGTATGGGGGCTATGTCTTCAGCATTTCCTTGATTTTCATCTTTGTCTATGTTACTTTATGATATACTTATTTGAAATTATACGGTATTTTTTAACCTTTTGAATAAAGTTTATTGAAATTGTTCATCGATGCTCAGTTGTTCCTCCTGTCATTATGATATGCTTTGAGCAGATTTGGTGAGTCCGGAGTTTATTGGCGGTATTTTCGCCAGAACCCGTTGCCTCACAGTATGTATTTGGGATTGTTGTTCTCTGTTTGTAAAATGGTATAACTTTTGGGGGTTTCCCAATATATGGAACCCCTAAAGGGACTTCAAATATGGATAAGTCCTAAAAAAATAAATTTTGTATATTTTCTTGAAAAAAATGAAAAGTTACTGCTACATTTTTAAACCTCCTAAAATGCTAACAAAATAAAATAACATTTTACAAATGATGCTGATGTAAAGCAGACATTTGGGAAATGTTATCTAATATATAATTGCCTAGAATACTACTTCCTGCAATTTGTGCCAACTTCCTGTCCGGAGCTAATGTCCGGAGCTAATGTCCGGAGCTAATGTCCGGAGATAAGTGACGTCAACAGTGTCTGATTGGTTGCCGCCTGCTGCGAGCGACCAATCAGAAACGTGCCGTACTGTGACACACTCCGCCCGCCATTTTGGTGTGATTTTTGAATTTTTACCTCACAGCAAGTTTCTACTGCGTGGAGGCGGGCCCAGTGACGTTGCTCTTCAAGCTCCTGCCGAATTTCGTCAAAAAAATGATAATACCATTTACCAAAACTATATATATTTAGTTGTGAAGTGGTTCAGTGACATTTTCACACCAATTTTGAACTTTTGTTTGGTGTTTTCTCCATATACTGCCTATTATTCACTGACTGTTATACTGAGAGACTGCCGTTTATTAACCTCTTCTTTGCCACATTGGGTATATTGCTCTATTATTTGCCACATAAGGACATTGTCCATTATTGCCCAGCAATTTCTCTGCAATATAAACTGCCTATTTATTAATATCTGCATTCCTGCAAAGAACTATTGCCTATTATTAACTGGCTATTTTCCTACTACCTGACACTGCCTCTTATTAACCTGTTGTTTGCCACCACCACGCTTAAAGCTGTTTAGCTTAGCCAACATGAGCTCTAATAGTAAGGATACTAATGACACAGAGCCCAAAGCTGCTGATGGCGCACGTAAGATTAGGTCTGATAGAAAGTATACTAATAATGCAGAGCAAAAAGACGCCGCTGCCGCACGTAAGCGCAAACAGCGTGCTAACAAGAGTACAGAGGATAGATGCAAGCGCATGGACACTGTTAAGTATACTAATGACACAGAGTCCAAAGCTTATGATGGCGCACGCAAGATCAGGTCTGATATAAAGTATGGTAATGATGCAGAGCGAAAAGCCGCCGATGCCGCACGTAAGCGCAAACAGCGTGCTAAGTCTGATGTCTTTCATCCCTCCCCTCATAAGCATGTTCATGGATCCTGTGTAACTGTACCTTAAATAACAAGAATTGTCAAGAGCTGGTGAGTGCAGCCATTTTTTGTTCTTTCTTACTATTATTTATTAATTGTATTATTCTTACATTTGAATAAAGTATATATGGATTCTAGACTCCCGATTCTTTAGAATCGGGCTGCCATCTAGTTTATTAATATTTTGCTGTGGTATGACTATCTAGGTTAAAGGGATAATCATCCAAAGTTTAAAAATTGCTATTTTTTTTTACATTTTTCTCAAATTTCTGATATCTAATATATAATTGCCTAGAATACTACTTCCTGCAATTTGTGCCAACTTCCGTGGCTTTGTCCAGAGCTAATGTCTGGAGCTAATGTCCGGAGATAAGTGACGTCAACAGTGTCCAGTGTCTGATTGGTTGCCGCCTGCTGCGAGCGACCAATCAGAAACGTGCCGTACTGTGACACACTCCGCCCGCCATTTTGGTGTGATTTTTGAATTTTTACCTCACAGCAAGTTTCTACTGCGTGGAGGCGGGCCCAGTGACGTTGCTCTTCAAGCTCCTGCCGAATTTCAAGTATATATGGATTCTAGACTCCCGATTCTTTAGAATCGGGCTGCCATCTAGTTTTTTATAAATAAACAAGACATATCTACCTAAATTTACCATTATCATAAAGTATAATGTGTCCTGAAAAAACAGTCTCAAAATAACCGGGATTCGTTGAAGCGTTACAAAGTTATTACCACATAAAGTGACACTGGTCAGATTTCAAAAATTTGGCTCCGTCACTAAGGGGTTAAAAAATATTTTACCTCACAAAATTAATCCACTGTGATCCGCTGCTATAATGTCAGTATTGTCTTTTGCTTCCTCCCCTGCCCAGGAGCTGTGGTATGTTCTGTACACGGTCAGACAATTTTTAAAACAAACTTTTGTTTGTGGGGAAACCCCTTTAACCCCTTCATGACCCAGCCTATTTTGACCTTAAAGACCTTGCCGTTTTTTGCAATTCTGACCAGTGTCCCTTTATGAGGTAATAACTCAGGAACGCTTCAATGGATCCTAGCGGTTCTGAGATTTTTTTTCGTGACATATTGGGCTTCATGTTAGTGGTAAATTTAGGTCAATAAATTCTGCGTTTATTTGTGATAAAAACGGAAATTTGGCGAAAATTTTGAAAATTTCGCAATTTTCACATTTTGAATTTTTATTCTGTTAAACCAGAGTTATGTGACACAAAATAGTTAATAAATAAAATTTCCCACATGTATACTTTACATCAGCACAATTTTGGAAACAAAATTTTTTTTTGCTAGGAAGTTATAAGGGTTAAAATTTGACCAGCGATTTCTCATTTTTACAACGAAATTTACAAAACCATTTTTTTTAGGGACCACCTCACGTTTGAAGTCAGTTTGAGGGGTCTATATGGCTGAAAATACACAAAAGTGACACCACTCTAAAAACTGCACCCCTCAAGGTACTCAAAACCACATTCAAGAAGTTTATTAACCCTTCAGGTGCTTCACAGCAGCAGAAGCAACATGGAAGGAAAAAATGAACATTTAACTTTTTAGTCACAAAAATTATCTTTTAGCAACAATTTTTTTTATTTTCCCAATGGTAAAAGGAGAAACTGAACCACGAAAGTTGTTGTCCAATCTGTCCCGAGTACGCTGATACCTCATATGTGGGGGTAAACCACTGTTTGGGCGCACGGCAGGGCTTGGAAGGGAAGGAGCGCCATTTGACTTTTTGAATGAAAAATTGGCTCCACTCTTTAGCGGACACCATGTCACGTTTGGAGAGCCCCCGTGTGCCTAAAAATTGGAGCTCCCCCACAAGTGACCCCATTTTGGAAACTAGACGCCCCAAGGAACTTATCTAGATGCATAGTGAGCACTTTGAACCCCCAGGTGCTTCACAAATTGATCCGTAAAAATGAAAAAGTACTTTTTTTTTTCACAAAAAAATTCTTTTAGCCTCAATTTTTTCATTTTTACATGGGCAACAGGATAAAATGGATCCTAAAATTTGTTGGGCAATTTCTCCTGAGCACACCAATACCTCACATGTGGGGGTAAACCACTGTTTGGGCACATGGTAAGGCTCGGAAGGGAAAGAGCGCCATTTGACTTTTTGAATGAAAAATTATCTCCATCGTTAGCGGACACCATGTCGCGTTTGGAGAGCCCCTGTGTGCCTAAACATTGGCGCTCCCCCACAAATGACCCCATTTTGGAAACTAGACCCCCCAAGGAACTTATCTAGATGCCTAGTGAGCACTTTAAACCCCCAGGTGCTTCACAGAAGTTTATAACGCAGAGCCATGAAAATAAAAAATAATTTTTCTTTCCTCAAAAATGATTTTTTAGCCTGGAATTTCCTATTTTGCCAAGGGTAATAGGAGAAATTGGACCCCAAATGTTGTTGTCCAGTTTGTCCTGAGTACGCTGATACCCCATATGTCGGGGTAAACCACTGTTTGGGCTCACGGCAGGGCTCGGAAGGGAAGGCACGCCATTTGGCTTTTTAAATGGAAAATTAGCTCCAATCATTAGCGGACACCATGTCACGTTTGGAGAGCCCCTGTGTGCCTAAACATTGGAGATCCCCCAGAAATGACCCCATTTTGGAAACTAGACCCCCAAAGGAACTAATCTAGATGTGTGGTGAGGACTTTGAACCCCCAAGTGATTCACAGAAGTTTATAACGCAGAGCCATGAAAATAAAAAAAAAAATTATTTTCTCAAAAATGATCTTTTAGCCTGCAATTTTTTATTTTCCCAAGGGTAACAGGAGAAATTTGACCCCAAAAGTTGTTGTCCAGTTTCTCCTGAGTACGCTGATACCCCATATGTGGGGGTTAAACTACTGTTTGGGCACATGCCGGGGCTCGGAATTGAAGTAGTGACGTTTTGAAATGCAGACTTTGATGCAATGCTCTGCGGGCGCCACGTTGCGTTTGCAGAGCCCCTGATGTGGCTAAACAGTAGAAACCCCCCACAAGTGACCCCATTTTGGAAACTAGACCCCGAAAGGAACTTATCTAGATGTGTGGTGAGCACTTTGAACCCCCAAGTGCTTCACAGAAGTTTATAATGCAGAGCCGTGAAAATAATAAATACGTTTTCTTTCCTCAAAAATAATTATTTAGCCCAGAATTTTTTAATTTTCCCAAGGGTAACAGGAGAAATTTGACCCCAATATTTGTTGTCCAGTTTCTCCTGAGTACGGTGATACCCCATATGTGGGGGTAAACTACTGTTTGGGCACATGCCGGGGCTCGGAATTGAAGTAGTGACGTTTTGAAATGCAGACTTTGATGCAATGCTCTGCGGGCGCCACGTTGCGTTTGCAGAGCCCCTGATGTGGCTAAACAGTAGAAACCCCCCACAAGTGACCCCATTTTAGAAACTAGACCCCCCAAGGAACTTATCTAGCTATGTGGTGAGCACTTTGAACCCCCAAGTGCTTCACAGACGTTTACAACGCAGAGCCGTGAAAATAAAAAATCATTTTTCTTTCCTCAAAAATGATGTTTTAGCAAGCATTTTTTTATTTTCACAAGGGTAACAGGAGAAATTGGACCCCAATAATTGTTGTGCAGTTTATCCTGAGTATGCTGGTACCCCATATGTGGGGGTAAACCACTGTTTGGGCACACGTCGGGGCTCGGAATTGAGGGAGCACCATTTGACTTTTTGAATACGAGATTGGCTGGAATCAATGGTGGCGCCATGTTGCGTTTGGAGACCCCTGATGTGCCTAAACCCCTCAATTCTACCTCCAACACTAACCCCCCCACACCCCTAACCCTAATCCCAACTGTAGCCATAACCCTAATCACAACCCTAACCACAACCTTAATTCCAACCCTAAGGCTATGTGCCCACGTTGCGGATTCGTGTGAGATTTTTCAGCATCATTTTTGAAAAATCCGCGGGTAAAAGGCACTGCGTTTTACCTGCGGATTTTCTGCGGATTTCCAGTGTTTTTTGTGCGGATTTCACCTGCGGATTCCTATTGAGGAATAGGTGTAAAACGCTGTGGAATCCGCACAAAGAATTGACATGCTGCGGAAAATACAACGCAGCGTTTCCGCGCGGTATTTTCCGCACCATGGGCACAGCGGATTTGGTTTTCCATAGGTTTACATGGTACTGTAAACCTGATGGAACACTGCTGCGAATCCGCAGCGGCCAATCCGCTGCGGTTCCGCAGCCAAATCCGCACCGTGTGCACATAGCCTAATTCTAAAGGTATGTGCACACACTGCGGAAAACGCTGCGGATCCGCAGCAGTTTCCCATGAGTTTACAGTTCAATGTAAACCTATGGGAAACAAAAATCGCTGTACACATGCTGCGGAAAAACTGCACGGAAACGCAGCGGTTTACATTCCGCAGCATGTCACTTCTTTCTGCGGACTCCGCAGCGGTTTTACAACTGCTCAAATAGAAAATCGCAGCTGTAAAACCGCAGTGAAATGCGCAGAAAAAACGCGGTAAATCCGCCATAAATCCGCAGCGGTTTAGCACTGAGGATTTATCAAATCCGCTGCGGAAAAATCCGCAGAGGACCAGAATACGTGTGCACATACCGAAACCCTAACCCTAGCCCTACCCCTATTCTAACATTAGTGGAAAAAAAAAATTCTTTATTTTTTTATTGTCCCTACCTATGGGGGTGACAAAGGGGGAGGGGGTCATTTATTATTTTTTTTATTTTGATCACTGAGATATAATCTATCTCAGTGATCAAAATGCACTTTGGAACAAATCTGCCGGCCGATTCGGCGGGCGCACTGCGCATGAGCCCGCCATTTTGGAAGATTGCGGCGCCCAGGGAGAAGACGGACGGACCCCGGCAGGATCGGTAAGTATGATGGGGTGGGGGGGGGGGAGCACGGGGAGGGGGGGGGGATCGGAGCATGGGGGCGTGGACCGGAGCGCTGGAGGGGTGGAACGGAGCACGGGGGGGTGGAACGGAGCACGGGGGTGGTGGAACGCAGCTCTGGTGACAAGCGCTACATGTGTAGTCGTCGTGCACAAGTGAGCGAGAAGGCAGGAGAACACTACAAGAGAGCGGCCCTGTGCGCACCATCCCCTGTATGATCCACAACAGAGCCGATCTTAGAGCGTGCCTCTGTTTGGCAGAGCAGGTCTACTCATGTGTTATATAGCTGGCCAGTCATTTGGATAACCAGCATGTACTTACTGGTAGACTGCAAAGAAGTTCTGTAAATAATCGGACGGTGCTTTTTTCTAGGAATAAAGCTCCCATCCCTATTAGAGAAGCTATAGCAAAAGAAACAGAAAACCAACCAATAAGGTGCTTCCACCCAGAGGCATCGGGGCTCCAGAGGTATGGATGGATTGACATTTTTTATTTTAAAAACCTAACAAAGGGTTGCTAGATAACATGACATTTAAAAACTAAAAATCCTAGCTATATACCTGATGAGGGCTAGACAGCCGAAACACGTAGTGTTTATGTTATATTGCGTTTTTTAACCTCTTAGTGACAGCCAATTTGCTGCTTAATGACCAAGTCCATTTTTACAATTCTGAGCACGGTCACTTTATATGGGAACAATTCTGGAACGCTTCTACTTTACATCAGCACAATTAAAAGTTGACCAGCCATTGCCAATTTTTCCAACAAAATTTACAAAACCAATTTTTTAGGGACCACCCCACATTTGAAGTGACTTTGGGTTGGTCAATATAACAGAAAATACTCAAAAGTGACACCATTCTAAAAACTGCACCCCTCAAGGTGCGCAAAACCACGTTCAAGAAGTTTATTAACCCTTCAAGTGCTTCATGGGAACGAAACCAATGTGGAAGGAAAAAATGAACATTTAACTTTTTTCACCAAAAAGTTAATTTGGAACTATTTTTTTTTTACTTTCACAAGGGTATCAGGAGAAAATGGACCACAAAATGACCACAAAATTTGTTGTGCAATTTCTCCCGAGTACGCAGATACCCCATATGTGGTGGAAAGCCACTGTTTGGGTGCATGGCAGGGCTCAGAAGGGAGGGAGCACCATTTGAATTTTTGAACGCAAAATTGGCTGGAATCAATGGTGGCGCCATGTTGCGTTTTAAGAGCCCCTGATGTGCTTAAACAGTGGAAACCCCCCAATTCTAACTAACCCTAACCCCAACGCACCACTAATCCTAATCCCAACCCTAACCCCAACACACCAATAACCCTAATCCCAACCCTAACCCCAACACACCCCTAACCCTAACACACCCCTAACCAGAACCCTAGCCACAACACACCCCTAACCCTAATCCCAACCCTGGCCACAACACACCCCTAACGCCAACCCTAATCCTAACCCCAACCCAGCTCACTTTAGCCCAACTCACCCTAATGGAAAAATGTAAATAAACTTTTTTTTTAATTTAATTATTTTTCCCTATCTAAGGGGGTGATAAAGGGGGGGGGGGGTTTATTTACATTTTTTTTATTTTGATCACTGAGTGGCTGTCAGAGTGATCAAATTGAACCAATAAGAACATTTTCACATTGCTGACGGGGCATGCGCCCGCCATTTTCTCGCCGGCGGCCCGGGGGACTTCACGGGGGGATGCTGAATAATCCAGGGATAACGGAGGTATCAGGGGGGGATTGGGGGACCCTATTTCTCTCTCCTTTGATGTGCAATCACATCAGCAGAAAGATTAATTAGATGGAAAATAGGACTTTTTTTTGCAGTCGCTGTTATCACTGTTAACGGCATTCGCAACACCGGGGTCGGTAAAAACCAACCCGAATCATGTTTTCTGGGGTCTCAGATTAGCCAAGACACTGAGGGGCGCTATACACTTTTTCCATAGCGCCACTGTAGTTCAAGTACCCTTAATTGCCGCCATTAAAAGGTGTATCGGCGTCATTAACACCTTAATGACCAGAGCTTTTTTCGGTTTTGAGTTTTCGTTTTTCGCTCCCCTCCTTCCCAGACCCATAACTTTTTTTATTTTTCAGTCAATATAGCCATGTGAGGGCTTACTTTTTGTGGGGCGAGTTGTACTTTTGAACGACACCATACGGGATAAAAAATTCCAAGTGCGGTAAAATTGCAAAAAAAAGTGCAATCCTAGACTTGTTTTTTGTTTTGCTTTTTTGCTAGGTTCATTAAATGCTAAAACTGGCCTGCCACTAGGATTCTCCAGGTCATTACGAGTTCATAGACACCAAACATGTATAGGTTCTTTTTTTTATCCAAGTGGTGAAACAAAATTCCAAACTTTGCTTAAAAAGCAAAAAATTGTGCAATTTTCCGTTACCCGTACAGTCCCTTTCGTGATCTGGGGTTGGGTGAGGGCTTATTTTTTGAGTGCCGAGCTGATGTTTTTAATGATACCATTTTGGCGCAGATACGTTCTTTTGATCACCCGTTTTTGCCTTTCAATGCAATGTTACGGCAACCAAAAAAAACAATTCTGGCGTTTTGACTTTTCTCACTACGCTGTTTAGGGATCAGTTTACCGTATATACTCGAGTATAAGCCGAGATTTTCAGCCCACTTTTTTGGGCTGAAAGTCCCCCTCTCGGCTTATACTCGAGTCATATACCTGGGGGTCGGCAGGTGAGGGGGAGCGGGGGCTGTGTAGTTATACTTACCTGCTGCGGCGCGGTCCCTGCAGTCCCTGGCTTCCCCGGCTGCAGATTCTTCCTGTACTGAGTGGTCACATGGCACCGCTCATTACAGAAATGAATAGGCGGCTCCACCTCCCATAGAGGAGCCGCATATTCATTGCTGTAAATGATCGGTAACTGTGACCGCTCAATTACAGGAAGAAGCTGCAGCGCCGGGGAAGCCAGGGACTGCAGGGACCGCGCCAGGAGCAGGTAAGTATACGGGGAGAGGAGCGCTGCGCTATATTTACCTGCTCCTCGCTCCGGTGCGGCTCCGTCTGCAGCGTCCTCTAGCAGTGACGCTCATATTAGAGGGCGCTGTGACGTAGTCAGTGCGCGCCCTCTGCTGAGCGTCAGTGCTGGAGACGGAGCCGCACGAGGAGCAGGTAATTATTGAAAGCGCCGGCGTCCTGAGCAAGAGAGGTGAGTATGTGATTATTTTTTTTTATGGCAGCACCAGCAGCATTATATAAGGAGCATCTATGGGGCCATAAAGAACGGTGCAGAGCATTATATATGGCACATCTACGGGGCCATAAAGAACGGTGCAGAGCATTATATATGGCACAGCTTTATAAGGAGCATCTATGGGGAAATAATGAACGGTGCAGAGCAATATACCGTATATGGGGCACAGCTTTATAAGCAGCATCTATGGGACCATAATCAACGGTGCAGAGCAATATATATGGGGCACAGCTTTATAAGCAGCATCTATGGGGCCATAATCAACGGTGCAGAGCATTATATGTGGCACAGCTTTATATGGAGCATCTATGGGGCCATAATGAATGGTATAGAGCATTCTATATAGCACAGTTGTATATGGAGCATCTATCGGGCAATAATGAACGGTATGGAGCATCTATTTTTATTTTTGAAATTTACGAGTAGCTGCTGCATTTTCCACCCTAGGCTTATACTCGAGTCAATAAGTTTTCCCAGTTTTTTGTGGCAAAATTAGGGGGGGTCGGCTTATACTCGAGTATATACGGTAATCTTTTTTTTATTGATAGATTGGGCGATTCTGAACGCGGCGATACCAAATATGTGTAGGTTGGATTTTTTTCATTTTTATTAAAGAAGCTAGAACTGGCTGCACAGGATCATGTGACATTACATAGAATTGTAGAAATGCCCCCTTACAGCGTCCCATGCTTCTCACTTTAGATAGTGGTAGGGGAGGGATAGAACCCAACTATCGAGATATCATAGTGATAAGAGCTCTAAAAACGCTGGTCATGGTGATGATTTCTCCTTCGGCACTTCACTATTGGACCATGTAAAAATTTACTGAGGAAAATTATATTCCCAAATCCAGGTCTCTTACCCAATTTAATCCAAAATACCTTGAGGAATTTGCAGTTATTGCTGTGGAAGCAAATCCGTTAGTCTGCTTATGGCACATCTATGAAGCACATTATTAACGAGGCACATTCCTGTCTATGCTACATGATGAAATCTGCGTGGTCCGCAGAGATCTGCGTCAGGACCCGTGGTTACCTTATTTATGAGATGCTCCGTCACTACTTCCCTAAGGCCGGTGTATAGCTTCTCTCCGTGTTTGTGGAGGACCATGGTATATGCATTTCTATAGAGTTCTTCAAAACTTAATCCACTGTTGTTCTTGCGCTGAATTTCCTGAATTGCATTCTTTAGTAGATCCCAAATGCTATTCACATACTTCTCATCCATAGTCATCTGGAACAAACAATGAACAGAATGAACAACATTAATGATCGTGTAAAACAAAGAAAAAAACTCAATTCATAACTGAAGCTCCCGAGAGCTCAGAGAAAGTAGCGAGATTAATATTGGACTCCTGCAGTACAGCTACATGCACACAGTATACTAATCATGACGGAACACAGCTACAGTTGTGGCCAAAAGTATTGACACCCCTGCAATTCTGTCAGATAATACTCAGTTTCTTCCTGAAAATGATGGCAATCACAAATTCTTTATTATCATCATCTTCATTTAATTTGTCTTAAATGAAAAAACACAAAAATAATTGTCCTAAAGCCAAATTGGATATAATTCCACACCAAACATACAAAAGGGGGTGGACAAAAGTATTGGCACTGTTCGAAAAATCATGTGATGCTTCTCTAATTTGTGTAATTAACAGCACCTGTAACTTACCTGTGGCACCTAACAGGTGTTGGCAATAACTAAATCACACTTGCAGCCAATTGACATGGATTAAAGTTGACTCAAACTCTGTCCTGTGTCCTTGTGTGTACCACATTGAGCATGGAGAAAAGAAATAAGACCAAAGAACTGTCTGAGTACTTGAGAAACCAAATTGTGAGGAAGCATGAGCAATCTCAAGGCTACAAGTCCATCTCCAAGACCTGAATGTTCCTCTGTCTACCGTGCGCAGTGTCATCAAGAAGTTTAAAGCCCATGGCACTGTGGCTAACCTCCCTGGATGTGGACGGAAAAGAAAAATTGACAGATTTCAACGCAAGATTGTGCAGATGTTCGATAAAGAACCGCGACTAACATCTAAACAAGTTCAAGCTGCCCTGCAGTCCGAGGGTACAACAGTGTCAACCCGTACTATCCATCAGCATCTGAATGAAAAGGGACTGTATGGTAGGAGACCCAGGAAGACCCCACTTCTTACCCCGAGACATAAAAAGCCTGGCTGGAGTTTGCCAAAACTTACCTGCTGAAAAAGCCTAAAACATTTTGGAAGAATGTTCTCTGGTCAGATGAGACAAAAGTAGAGCTTTTTGGGCAAAGGCATCAACATAGAGTTTATAGGAGAAAAAAAAGGCATTGAAAGAAAAGAACACGGTCCCTACAGTCAAACATGGCAGAGGTTCCCTGATGTCTTGGGGTTGCTTTGATGCCTCTGGCACTGGACTGCTTGACCGTGTGCATAGCATTATGAAGTCTGAAGACTACCAACAAATTTTGCAGCATAATATAGGGTCCAGTGTGAGAAAGCTGGGTCTCCCTCAGAGGTCATGGGTCTTCCAGCAGGACAATGCCCCAAAACGCACTTCAAAAAGCACTAGAAAATGGTTTGAGAGAAAGCACTGGAGACTTCTAAGGTGGCCAGCAATGAGTCCAGACCTGAATCCCATAGATCACCTATGGAGAGATCTAAAAATGGCAGTTTGGAGAAGGCACCCTTCAAATATCAGGGACCTGGAGCAGTTTGCCAAAGAAGAATGGTCTAAAATTCCAGCAGAGCATTGTAAGAAACTCATTGATGGTTACCGGAAGCGGTTGGTCGCAGTTATTTTGGCTAAAGGTTGTGCAACCAAGTATTAGGCTGAGGGTGCCAATACTTTTGTCTGGCCCATTTTTGGAGTTGTGTGTGAAATGATCAATGTTTTGCTTCATTCGCTTTTGTGTTTTTTCATTTAAGACAAATTAAATGAAGATAATACCAAAGAATTTGTGATTGCAATCATTTTCAGAAAGAAACTGAGTATTATCTGACAGAATTGCAAGGGTGTCAATACTTTTGGCCACAACTGTACATGCGCACAGTATACTAATCATGACAGAACACAGCTACATACGCACAGTATACTAATCATGTCTTAATACCACTGTTAACTAATCATGACCTGTCCCTGGGGTATGCACACTATGCTAATACTTCCAAGCCATGGAGCACCAAACTGCACGCAGCCTGTGCACCGGACTGAGGAGGGCCCGACTGCCCCCAATCCTTACGCCAGAGCACGGAACAACAAACTGCCTGCAGCCCATACTCCAGACTGGAGAACAAACAGCTGTCTGGATTAATATTTTAAGCAGTTTACTTGGTGAAACCTGTTGACAAATCCATTTTCATGGCCATATAGTGGACAAGAGTTTACGGACCTTGAGAGGACACAGATGATTTTGCCAATGAAGTCCATATAAAAGCAAATGGAAAAAGGCGTTCTCATCAGTCTAATTCACAATAAAAACAAAGATTTATCTGCACCCTCCAAAGCAGAAGCAAAATATGAAAGTGTAAGACTATGTGCACACGTTCAGGATTTCTTGCAGAAATTTCCTGAGAAAAACCTGAAATTTTCGGCAAGAAATCTGCATGCCTTTTTTGCGCGTTTTTACCGCGTTTTTGGTGCGTTTTTTCCCGAACATTTCCCAATGCATTTTAGGCTATGTGCACACGTTCAGGATTTCTCGCAGAAAATTCCTGAGAAAAATCGGACATTTTCTGCAAGAAATCCGCATGCGTTTTTGCCGCGGTTTTGACGCGTTTTTTTCCGGACACTTCCCAATGCATTTTGTAGTGGGAAATTCGCAAAAAAAACCCCCGCAAAATTAATTAACATGCTGCGGTTTTTACCGCGATGCGTTTTGTTCACGGAAAAAAACGCATCATGTGCACAAAACATGCGGAATTCATTCTAAATGATGGGATGCTTATTGTATGTGTTTTTTTGCGGTTTTATAGCGTTTTTATCGGGGAAAAACGCGAAAAAACTGCAACGTGTGCACACAGCCTTATAGTGGGAAATCCGCAAAAAAAAAAAAAACACGCAAAATTAATGAACATACTGCGTTTTTTACCGCGATGTGTTTTTTTCCGCGAAATGTGCACAAAAATTGCAGAATTCATTCTAAAGGATGGGATGCATAACGTATGCTGTTTTTTTCGGTTTTATAGCATTTTTATAGCGAAAAACATTCCCATATAACATATGCTGCAGATCTTTTCTGTCCAGATTTGCAGTCAGAACATTTTACAGTAACAGTAAAGTGAAGAAAAAAATATTGATGTAACCTCCACACTACTATACGGCATTGTAGGAAGCCCCTGAAGGCTCATTCTTACGCCATACACAACATGACACTGATATTAGGACATTGAATAAAGGGAAAGATGACAAGCTTCTAAATGAATGAGCGTGAATTCGCGGATGTGTGGGCACTGTGGCGTTCATTTCTGCCTGGTGAAGCCAGCTGAGTGTTCATTTCCCCTCCCTTCAGCAATCTGCAAATTGTAAACCTCATCAGAACAGATGGCTTGTTCCCACTGAAATGCCGGCATCTCATAGACAGCAACTTGTCTGAGACACACTGTGCAAATCCAAGCGAGCAGAAAGCTACACTATCTGCACTGATCAGCCAGCCTGCAACACCCGAGCCATCAGAGCAAGACGCCAAGCAATGGACGAAGAAAAGGCAAGAGAAGGAGCACACAGGGGGCTTACAGTACCACCATAAACACAAAAATGTACATATTCCCCTGGAGTCAATCGCTTCACTGTAGCCCATGAACTACAGGTTTGTGGTTTACATAAGTCACTGGCAGGTTAACCCCTAATGCACTGCAGTCAGCATTGGCGGCGTCAGTACAGAGTGCGGCCACGGGCATGGCAGGTGATGGCATACTGGATTACTGAGCGTATGGTGCATACGCTGCACCTGGAATGGCTGACAGACTCCACTTATCCTGCTCTGTATCTGCTGCTGGAATGACTTAATCAGATTCATGTCTCAATTTGCTGCGGGCCCTTGAGGGCGAATACGTTCTTCACATGTAAATAAGGCACTTTGATGCCAAGAATTAAAGTGTGATAGTATAATATACCAGGAACCATGGGAGAAGAGGGGTTTCATGGAGAAAGCAGAAATATAAGAGCACAAAAACTACCACTGTCGTTTCTGTAGATATAATATTTTACCCTCATTGACAAGAGCACTGTCTTATGCGGCAGGTAATAACATTTATCGACAGTCGTGGCCAAATGTTGGGAGACAAAAATCTTTGTTTTCACAAATTTTACTACTTCAGTTTTTATAGCGGCAATTTGCAGTCCAACTAGATTGTTATTACTAGTGATCAGAACTATCATTGCTTTACAAGAAAATTCAATCACAAAAAATACATTTCTAGTGATTTTCAGTCCTGCCACAAAAATTATCTGCTTGTATCATTTTAGTAATATTCTCGTTAGCACATGAGCAACTGTTAACGAAGACATGTCAGCCGATATCACGGTCATGCTGACTGAATTATAACAGACTCTTAGCTTTAAAAGAGAGATTATATATATACTAGATGGTGGCCCGATTCTAACGCAACGGGTATTCTAGAATATGCATGTCCACGTAGTATATTGGCCAGCCCACGTAGTATATTGGCCAGCCCACGTAGTATATTGGCCAGCCCACGTAGTATATTGGCCAGCCACGTAGTATATTGGCCAGCCACGTAGTATATTTGCCAGCCACGTAGTATATTGCCCGCCCACGTAGTATATTGGCCAGCCCACGTAGTATATTGGCCAGCCCACGTAGTATATTGGCCAGCCCACGTAGTATATTGGCCAGCCCACGTAGTATATTGGCCAGCCCACGTAGTATATTGGCCAGCCCACGTAGTATATTGGCCAGCCCACGTAGTATATTGGCCAGCCCACGTAGTATATTGGCCAGCCCACGTAGTATATTGGCCAGCCCACGTAGTATATTGGCCAGCCCACGTAGTATATTGCACAGCGACAGAGTATACAGCACAGAGCCACATAGTATAGAGATTTAAAATAAAAAATAAACATATGCTCACCTTCCGAAGGCCTGTTGAATTCCTGCTATACTCACCATCCGCCGCCTTTGCAGCTCCTCGCGACGCTCCGGTGACCGCTCCATTGCAAGCGGCAGCTTCCGGTCCCAGGGCTGGTATTAGTGCAGGACCTGTGATGACGTCGCGGTCACATGACCGTGACGTCATGGCAGGTCCTTGTCGCATAGCATCCTTAGCACCGGAACCTGCCTCTTGCATGGAGCGGTCACCAGAGCGTCGCGAAAAGCGGGAAAGGCGGCGGATGTGAGTATAGCAGGTTTTTTGTTTTTTTATTATTTTTAACATGACGTTTTTACTATTGATGCTGCATAGGCAGCATCAATAGTAAATAGTTGGGGACACACAGGGTTAATAGCAGCAGTAATGGAGTGCGTTACAGCGCGGCCCGTTACCGCTGCCATTAACCCTGTGTGAGCGGTGAGTGGAGGGGATTATGGAGCGGGCGCCGGGCAGTGAGTGCAGGGGAGTAGGGGAGGGACTAATCGGACTGTGCCCGTCGCTGATTGGTCGCGGCAGCCATAACAGGCAGCTGCCGGGACCAATCAGCGACGCGGGATTTCCGTTACGGAAGTTGAGGACAAATACGGAAGTACCCCTTAGACAATTAAATATATAGATATATATACATACACACAATACCGTTCGAAAGTTTAGGGTCGCTAAGAAATTTCCTTATTTTTGAAAGAAAAGCAGTTTTTTTCCAATTAAGCCAACATTAACCCCTTCATGACCCAGCCTATTTTGACCTTAAAGACCTTGCCATTATTTGCAATTCTGACCAGTGTCCCTTTATGAGGTAACTCGGGAACGCTTCAACGGATCCTAGCGATTCTGAGATTGTTTTCTCGTGACATATTGGGCTTCATGTTAGTGGTAAATTTAGGTCAATAAATTCTGCGTTTATTTGTGATAAAAACGGAAATTTGGCGAAAATTTTGAAAATTTAGC
This sequence comes from Ranitomeya imitator, assembly GCF_032444005.1. Classification (NCBI taxonomy): domain Eukaryota; kingdom Metazoa; phylum Chordata; class Amphibia; order Anura; family Dendrobatidae; genus Ranitomeya; species Ranitomeya imitator. The sequence goes on along the minus strand of NC_091286.1, from coordinate 553,049,360 downwards.
AATTTTCACATTTTGAATTTTTATTCTGTTAAACCAGAGAGTTATGTGACACAAAATAGTTAATAACATTTCCCACAAGTCTACTTTACAGCAGCACAATTTTGGAAACAAAATTTTTTTTTGCTAGGAAGTTATAAGGGTTAAAATTTGACCAGCGATTTCTCATTTTTACGAAATTTACAAAACCATTTTTTTTTAGGGACCACCTCACATTTGAAGTCAGTTTGAGGGGTCTATATGGCCGAAAATACCCAAAAGTGACACCATTCTAAAAACTGCACCCCTCAAGGTACTCAAAACCACATTCAAGAAGTTTATTAACCCTTCAGGTGCTTCACAGCAGCAGAAGCAACATGGAAGGAAAAAATGAACATTTAACTTTTTAGTCACAAAAATTATCTTTTAGCAACAATTTTTTTATTTTCCCAATGGTAAAAGGAGAAACTGAACCACGAAAGTTGTTGTCCAATTTGTCCTGAGTACGCTGATACCTCATATGTGGGGGTAAACCACTGTTTGGGCGCACGGCAGGGCTTGGAAGGGAAGGAGCGCCATTTGACTTTTTGAATGAAAAATTGGCTGCACTCTTTAGCGGACACCATGTCACATTTGGAGAGCCCCCGTGTGCCTAAAAATTGGAGCTCCCCCACAAGTGACCCCATTTTGGAAACTAGATGCCCCAAGGAACTTATCTAGATGCATAGTGAGCACTTTAAACCCCCAGGTGCTTCACAAATTGATCCGTAAAAATGAAAAAGTACTTTTTTTTCACCAAAAAATTCATTTAGCCTCCATTTTTTCATTTTCACATGGGCAACAGGATAAAATGTATCCTAAAATTTGTTGGGCAATTTCTCCTGAGTACACCGATATCTCACATGTGGGGGTAAACCACTGTTTGGGCACATGGTAAGGCTCGGGAGGAAAGGAGCGCCATTTGACTTTTTGAATGAAAAATTATCTCCATCGTTAGCGGACACCATGTCGCGTTTGGAGAGACCCTGTGTGCCTAAACATTGGAGCTCCCCCACAAGTGACCCCATTTTGGAAACTAGACCCCCCAAGGAACTTATCTAGATGCATACTGAGCACTTTAAACCCCCAGGTGCTTCACAGAAGTTTATAACGCAGAGCCATGAAAATAAAAAATAATTTTTCTTTCCTCAAAAATGATTTTTTAGCCTGGAATTTCCTATTTTGCCAACGGTAATAGGAGAAATTGGACCACAAATTTTGTTGTCCAGTTTGTCCTGAGTACGCAGATACCCCATACGTGGGGGTAAACCACTGTTTGGGCGCACGGCAGGGCTCAGAAGGGAAGGCACGCCATTTGGCTTTTTAACCCCTTACCGGCATCGGACGTACTATACCGTCCGATGCCGGCTCCCCTGCTTTGATGCAGGGCTCCGCGGTGAGCCCGCACCAAAGCCGGGACATGTCAGCTGTTTTGAACAGCTGACATGTGCCCGTAATAGGCGCGGGCAGAATCGCGATCTGCCCGCACCTATTAACTAGTTAAATGCCGCTGTCAAACGCAGACAGCGGCATTTAACTACTGCTTCCGGCCGGGCGGCCGGAAATGACGTCATCGCCTACCCCCGTCACATGATCGGGGGTCGGCGATGCTTGTATATTGTAACCATAGAGGTCCTTGAGACCTCTATGGTTACTGATTGCCCGTCGCTGTGAGCGCCACCCTGTGGTCGGCGCTCACAGCACACGTGCAATTCTGCTACATAGCAGCAGATCGGGTTGTGCCTGCTTCTAGCCTCTCATGGAGGCTATTGAAGCATGGCAAAAGTTAAAAAAAAAAGTTTAAAAAAATGTGAAAAAAACAAAAAAAAAACATAAAAGTTTAAATCACCCCCCTTTCGCCCCAATCAAAATAAATCAATAAAAAAAATATCAAATCTACGCATATTTGGTATCGCCGCGCTCAGAATCGCCCGATCTATCAAATAAAAAAAAGTATTAACCTGATCGCTAAACAGCGTAGCGGGAAAAAAACTCGAAACGCCAGAATTACGTTTTTTTGGTCGCCGCGACATTGCAATAAAATGCAATAACGGGCGATCAAAAGAACGTATCTGCACCGAAATGCTATCATTAAAAACGTTATCTCGGCACGCAAAAAATAAGCCCTCAACCGACCCCAGAGCACGAAAAATGGAGACGCTACGAGTATCGGAAAATGGCGCAATTTTTTTTTTTTTTTTTTTTTTTTTAAGCAAAGTTTGGAATTTTTTTTCACCACTTAGATAAAAAATAACCTAGTCATGTTTGGTGTCTATGAACTCGTACTGACCTGGAGAATCATAATGGCAGGTCAGTTTTAGCATTTAGTGAACCTAGCAAAAAAGCCAAACAAAAAACCAATGTGGGATTGCACTTTTTTTGCAATTTCACCGCACTTGGAATTTTTTTCCCGTTTTCTAGTACACGACATGCTAAAACCAATGATGTCGTTCAAAAGTACAACTCGTCCCGCAAAAAATAAGCCCTCACATGGCCAAATTGACGGAAAAATAAAAAAGTTATGGCTCTGGGAAGGAGGGGAGTGAAAAACGAACACGGAAAAATGAAAAATCCCCCGGTCATGAAGGGGTTAAATGGAAAATTAGTTCCAATCATTAGCGGACACCATGTCGCGTTTGGAGAGCCCCCACAAATGACCCCATTTTGGAAACTAGACCCCCAAAGGAACTAATCTAGATGTGTGGTGAGCACTTTGAACCCTCAAGTGCTTCACAGAAATTTATAACGCAGAGCCATGAAAATAAAAAAAAAAATTTCTTTTCTCAAAAATGATTTTTTAGCCCGCAATTTTTTATTTTCCCAAGGGTAACAGGAGAAATTTGACCCCAAAAGTTGTTGTCCAGTTTCTCCTGAGTACGCTGATACCCCATATGTGGGGGTAAACCACTGTTTGGGCACATGCTGGGGCTCGGAAGTGAAGTAGTGACGTTTTGAAATGCAGAATGATGGAATGCTCTGCGGGCGTCACGTTGCGTTTGCAGAGCCCCTGATGTGGCTGAACAGTAGAAACCCCCCACAAGTGACCCCATTTTGGAAACTAGATCCCGAAAGGAACTTATCTAGATGTGAGGTGAGCACTTTGAACCCCCAAGTGCTTCACAGAAGTTTATAACACAGAGCAGTGAAAATAATAAATACGTTTTCTTTCCTCAAAAATAATTTTTAGCCCAGAATTTTTTAATTTTCCCAAGGGTAACAGGAGAAATTGGACCCCAAAAGTTGTTGTCCAGTTTCTCCTGAGTACGCTGATACCCCATGTGTGGGGGTAAACCACTGTTTGGGCACACGTCGGTGCTCAGAAGGGAAGTAGTGACTTTTGAAATGCAGACTTTGATGGAATGCTCTGCGGACATCACGTTGCGTTTGCAGAGCCCCTGGTGTGCCTAAACAGTAGAAACCCCCCACAAGTGACCCCATTTTGTAAACTCGACCCCCCAAGGAACTTATCTAGATATGTGGTGAGCACTTTGAATCCCCAAGTGCTTCACAGACGTTTACAACGCAGAGCCGTGAAAATAAAAAATCATTTTTCTTTCCTCAAAAATGATGTGTTAGCAAGCATTTTTTTATTTTCACAAGGGTAACAGGAGAAATTGGACCCCAGTAATTGTTGCGCAGTTTATCCTGAGTATGCTGGTACCCCATATGTGGGGGTAAACCACTGTTTGGGCACACGTCGGGGCTCGGAAATGAGGGAGCACCATTTGACTTTTTGAATACAAGATTGGCTAGAATCAATGGTGGCGCCATGTTGCGTTTGGAGACCCCCTGATGTGCCTTAACAGTGGAAACCCCTCAATTCTACCTCCAACACACCCCTAACCCTAATCCCAACTGTAGCCGTAACCCTAACCCCAACACACCCCTAACCACAACCCTAACCCCAACACACCCCTAACCCTAACCACAACCCTAATTCCAACCCAACCCTAACCCTAAGGCTATGTGCCCACGTTGCGGATTCGTGTGAGATTTTTTAGCACCATTTTTGAAAAATCCGCAGGTAAAAGGCACTGCGTTTTACCTGCGTATTTACCGCGGATTTCCAGCGTTTTTTGTGCGGATTTCACCTGCGGATTCCTATTGAGGAACAGGTGTAAAACGCTGCGGAATCCGCACAAAGAATTGACATGCTGCGGGAAATACAACGCAGCGTTTCCGCGCGGTATTTTCCGCACCATGGGCACAGCGTATTTGGTTTTCCATAGGTTTACATGGAATTGTAAACTGATGGAACTCTGCTGCGGATCCGCAGCAGCCAATCTGCTGCGGATCCGCAGCCAAATCCGCACCGTGTGCACATAGCCTAATTCTAAAGGTATGTGCACACGCTGCGGAAAACGCTGCAGATCCGCAGCAGTTTCCCATGAGTTTACAGTTCAATGTAAACCTATGGGAAACAAAAATCGCTGTGTACATGCTGCGGAAAAACTGCATGGAAACGCAGGGGTTTACATTCCGCAGCATGTCACTTCTTTCTGCGGATTCCGCAGCGGTTTTACAACTGCTCCAATAGAAAATCGCAGTTGTAAAACCGCAGTGAAATGCACAGAAAAACCGCGGTAAATCCGCGATAAATCCACAGCGGTTTAGCACTGCGGATTTATGAAATCCGCTGCGGAAAAATCCGCAGAGGACCAGAATACGTGTGCACATTCCTAACCCTACCCTAACCCCTAACACTACCCCTAGTTCTAACTCCAACCTTAGTTGGGGGGGGGAATTCTTTATTTTATTATTGTTCCTACCTATGGGGGTGACAAAGGGGGGGGGGGGGGGTCATTTACAGTTTTTTTTTTATTTTGATCACTGTGAGGTTTTATCACAGTGATCAAAATTCACTCTGGAACGAATCTGCCGGCCGGCAGATTCGGCGGGCGCACTGCGCATGCGCCCACCATTTTGGAAGATGGCTTCGCCCAGGAAAGAAGACGGACGGACCCCGGGAGGCTAAGTAAGTATAAGGGGGGGGAGAGATCAGGGCACGGGGGGGAGGGGGGGCGCGGGGAGCACGGGGGAGTGGATCGGAACACGGGGGGGGGGGGGGGGGAACACAGGACGGAGGGGAGCGGACCACAGATCGGGGGGCTGGGGGGGCCATCGGTGGGGTGGGGGCACATTAGTGTTTCCAGCCATGGCCGATGATGTTGCAGCATCGGCCATGGCTGGATTGTAATATTTCACCAGTTTTTTAGGTGAAATATTACAAATCACTCTGATTGGCAGTTTCACTTTCAACAGCCAATCAGAGCGATCGTAGCCACGGGGAGGTGAAGCCACCCCCCCTGGGCTAAAGTACAACTCCTCCTGTCCCTGCAGGCCGGGTGAAATTACAGTTAACCCTTTCACCCGGCCTGCAGGAACGCGATTCCGCCATGACGCATACGCTGCGTCATGGGTCGGAATGGCACCTACTTTCATGACGCGTCAAAGGTCGGGAAGGGGTTAAATGACTCAAATACACTATATAATGTTAATGTGGTATATGTGTATCTTCGTAGCAAACTGGTTTGTAATGCAAAATCTTCATAGGTGCATAGAGGCCCATTTCCAACAACCATCACTCCAGTGTTCTTATGGTACTTTGTGTTTGCCAACTGTGTAAGAAGGCTAATGGATGGTTAGAATACCCTTGAAAACCCTTGTGCAAGTATATTAGCACAGCTGAAAACAGTTTGGCTGATTAGAGAACCTATAAACCTGACCTTCCTTTGAGCTAGATGAGAATCTGGAGCATTACATTTGATGGTTCCATTAAACTCTCAAAATGGACAGAATTAAAGAACTTTCATGTGAAACTCGACAGTCTATTCTTGTTCTTAGAAACGAAGGCTATTCAATGCGAGAAATTGCCAAGAAACTGAAGATTTCCTACAACGGTGTGGCGAGCACAAACAGGCTCTACCCAGAGTAGAAAGAAAAGTGGGAGGTCCCGCTGCACAACTGAGCAACAAGACAAGTACATTAGAGTTTGTAGTTTGAGAAATCAACGCATCACAGGTCCTCAACCAGCAGCTGCATTAAATAGTACACGCAAAACGCCAGTGTCAAAGTCTACAGTTGCCAGTTTTGAGAGAATTTGGTTACTGCATTCTGATTTTTTTCACAGCATTTGACAATTTCATTACTCTCAATATGTAAAACTTGCAAAAAGAATGTACCATCCTCTCAGACACCACACCGAGGTGCAGGAGATTAAATCAGCAGCATGTGCTGCTGTAACGATTCCTGGCCAATTACTGACAAGGCAATTGAAATCCACCATCACATTGTGTTTGTTTTTCCACTTCTAGGTATTGGACAAGGCGGCCTAACTATTTTGCAGCTTGATGGACATTTGCCATGGCTATAAACACTTACCTTGAAAATATACATAGCAGCAACGGCAGTGTACAAGTGTATTTTACCAATTCAGTGAGATTCCCGAGTTGTTTTGCATGCTCTATGCCACAGATTTTCAATGGACTGACTGCCACTGTAAAGCCTTCAGCTTGCACCTTTTGGGATAGTCTATTGTGGATATTTGATGCGCATTTTGGATCATTATCCATTTGTAGAAGCTATCCTTTTTTCAACTTCAGCTTTTTTTTTTTCTACAGATGGGTGTTATGTTTGCATCAAGAATTTGTTGAAATTTCATTGAATCAATTCTTCCCTCTACCTCTTAAATGTTCCCCATGTCACTGGCTACAACACAACCCCAAAGCCTGATTGATCCACCCCCATGCTTAATGACTGACTAGATGTTGTTTTCCTGAAATTCTGTGCTCTTATTTCTCCACACATACCAAAGAGTTCTATTTTAACCTCATGGGTACGCAGGACTTCTTTCCAAAATGCATGTGGCTTGTTTAGATGTCCTTTGGCTAGATTTTATGGTGAAGATGCAGTAGAGGTTTTCTTCTGATGACTCTTCCATGGAGACCATATTTGTGCAAGTGTCGATAAAACTGAACAATGTACCACAAAATTCCAGTCTGCTAAATCTTTCTGAAGGTCTTTTACAGTCAAGTGGGGGTTCTGATTTGCCTCTCTAGCAATCTTATGAGAAGCTCTCACTGAAATTTTGCTTGCTTGCTTCCAGACCTTATCTTGACCTCCACTGTTCCTGGTAACTGCCATTTCTTAATTACATTGCCATTTTGAACAAAGGAATGGGCAACTTGAAAATGTTTTGCTATCTTTTTATAGCCTTGCCCTGCTTTGTAAGCCTCCATTTTCAGAGTGCTAGGCAGCTACTGTTTTTGGGCACAAGGTTAAAGGAGGCTGGGTTTTTATAAATCTAGGAAATTTGCATTACCAGGTCTTTCCTAACGATGATAGTGCACAAGACATAACCATAACAGGCTAATTAAGGCTTGAAAACTTGGTCAACGTTATCGGAGAACACAAATATCCAGGAGTGCTCAAACTTCTGTTTTGTAATTTTTAAAAATGTAAACAATTACTTTTTTGCCTAATATATGAAGGAAACATGTCATATTTAACTTTAGGACTTTTAGAGGTCATTTCATCATCAATTTGCTTAACCCTTCACAGCAACAGTAGCTTTGAACAGGGGTGATCAAACTTTCAGAATATGTGCACACGCTGTGGTTTCATGTGCAAATTTTTCCACACAGAATCTGAAAAATCACCTGTGGATTTATCACGGTTTTTGTGTGGTTTTCCCATGCATTTTTACACCTGTGGATTTCAATTATGGAGCAGGTGTAAAACGCTGCGGAATCTGCACAAAGAATTGACATGCTGCGGAATAAACCGCATGATTCCGCGCTGTATTTTCCGCAGCATGTGCACTGCGGATTTGGTTTTCCATAGGTTTACATGCTACTGTACAACACATGGATCCACAGCCAAATCCGCAACTTGTGCACAGACCCTTACACACCACTGTACCCAATTGGGACGAGGCTTGTTTAATTCACTTGGAGCAGCATTCGTCTGACAACGTTCGAGATGACAAATCTCATTGTAGAAAAGAGAAGCTCTGCTGGAATTTTATGAGCACTAGGAAGGATCACTATGGTCCTGGGATAGCTGATGAGTAAATGTTGTGTAATCAGAACTAAAGTTTCTCCAAAACACATTTTTCTTGAAACCACTTTTTTCAAGATCAGGAGCCACGTTATCTCAAGAACCAATTGGTCAATTGATTCGGGTTTGTGCACACATTTTCAGTAGTGCCTATCTCCTATACCAGAATCAAGTCGAAAAATTTTTATTTATTTTTTGTTATTTTGACAAGCCTCCAAAAAACAAGTCTCTGCAAAAAAAAAAAAAATAACCAAAAATTGACATTCAAATTTCAGCACAACCCCATTTTTTCCGTCAATTCTTTATTCCGGTACTGGCGATAGCAACAATCATAGAAATTAAGAATCTGTTTGTTTAAAACAAATACAACAGCCAAAAACATGGCCACCATTCACCGGTTTTGTTTCCCTTCCCCACTTCACTGCAATTTTACAGAACTTATTTTTACTAGGATATACCATACTTTTCGGACTATAAGATGCACTTTTTCCCTCCATATTTTTGGAGCGGCAAAGAGGTGGGTCAAAGGAGTTAAGAGCCCGTGGCTGTGGCAACTATTCATTTTTATTTTGGGGGGGAAATTGAATATTCACTGCTCCATACACCCATAGCCCCTCCCACCTGTATCTACTGAAGCCTGCGCTGAGAGGTGGGAGCAGTTGTGAGTGGAGAATAGTGAATATTCATGCTCTAATAGCAGGCACGCGTGATTTCTCAGCCGCTGCAGGAAGCCGGTGGGTGCAGCTAGCACTGTTACCACGAAAGAAAATGAATATTCATTGCTCTCCACTCCCATAGTCCCGTGTGTGGGGAGCAGTGAATATTTTAGCAGCTGACTTCAGTATGTGGGGCGCATGGCACTGATGTCATGTGCTTCGTACACGCTGAAATCAGCTGCTGGCATAACAGGACACCGCACTGCGAGGGACGTGAGGGAAGGTAAGTAGAATTGTTATTTTTTTTATGCATGCAGCATGAAGGGGTCATGTATATTAACCAAGATGGGAAATGAGAGGGTCATGTATACCAGGATGGGGGCCATACATATACACCAGTTTAGGGTGGGGGAACAGTGGGGCACTATATACCCCAGGATAGGGGGACCAGCTACACGAGGATGGGGGCAATGGCACCATATACACCAGGATGGAGGGGGGGCATATACACCAGGATTGTGAATATTAGTACAGAAATGGGGAATATTACCTAGGTGCATCTTCTGATCTGGTGCATCTTATAATCCAAAAGACACAGTAAGAATTTGTAAGCATACTTCAAACATGTGTAAATACATTGTTTAAAAAAAACAAAAAAACTATTCCCAAAACTATTTCACTTTTACCACAAAAAAAGCTCAAAAATAGCATAGAAATGAGGCATCTAGACTAGAAGACCCCCTTGAGTTGATCATAGATACCCTCAAGAAAATATGTGCAGTTGTCATTGCTTTGCATCAAGTGGGCTTTACAGGCAAGGACATTGCTGATTGTATTACTTCCAATTCAACCATTTATTGGATCAGCAAGCACTTTAAAAATAGGTTCAAATCCTGTGAAGTCTTCAGTACATCCAAGAAAGTCCAAAAGCTGCCAAGATTTTCTCCTAAAGAGGATTCAGATACAAGATTGGTTAAACGCCAGAGCATACTTTGCTCAGAAATTGCAGCAGGTAGATGTCAGTGCACACACAGTGAGGTAAAGATTCTTGGAGCAGAGCGCTCACACGGTCTTCTGACAGCGTGGGAACCACGGCTCTGACAGGCAGGGATGGTTTCACAGCTGATCAGAAGAGGTGTTTGCTGCGCTGTCATGCACATGACAGTGCGACAAACACCCAGTTTTCAGGCAGCCAAAACCCAACAGTAACACGGACTTTCTGGTGAAGTCTGTTCTTTGTTCGTGCCTGAACAGTAGGTGTTTGGTACGGACACTGAACTTTACGGTTCGGGTTCACCCATCTCTAGTGAATATGGTAAAAAAAAAAAAAAAAATAAAAAATAAAAAAAAACAAGTGTGGAATTCTACTTTTTTGGCAATTTCACCGCATTTGGAATTTTTTCCCTGTTTTCCAGTACATGATATGATAAAATCAATGGTGCCATTCAAAAGTACAACTTGTAATGCAATAAACAAGCCCGCACATGGCCATATTGACAAAAAATAAAGTTATGGCCGTGAGAAGAATGGGGCAAAAAATGGAAATGCAAAAGAAAAATACTCCTGGTCTTTAAGATGTTAAACTGAATATATTTTTTTAAATATTTACCCACAAATATTAGTAAAACGTGACAGTGTCAGACATTTGCACAACACTTTCCGCATTCATCAAAATGGAGATCATAGTATATATAAAAAGTTGCTTCTCACAAAATTTGAGTATCGAAAAGTTAATTTATTTCAGTTCTTCAATACAAAAAGTGAAACTCGTATATTATATAGAGTCATTACAGACAAAGTGATGTATTTCAAGTGTTTATTCCTGTTAGTATTGATGATTATGGCTTACAGCCAATGAAAACCCAAAAGTCATTATCTCAGTAAATTAGAGTACATTATAACACCAGATTGAAAAATGATTTTAAAATCCAAAATGTTGGCCTACTGAAATGTATGTTCAGTAAATGCACTCAGTACTTGGTCGGGGCTCCTTTTGCATCAATTACTGCATCAATGCAGCGTGGTATGGAGGCGATCAGCCTGTGGCACTGCTGAGGTTTTATGGAAGCCCAGGTTGTTTTGATAGCAGCATTCAGCTTGTCTGTATAGTTGGGTCTGGTGTCTCATCTTCCTCTTGACAATACTCCATAGATTCTCTATGGGGTCAAGGTCAGACGAGTTTGTTGGCCAATCAAGCTACTGTTGTTTGTAAACCAGGTATTGGTGCTTTTGACAGTGTGGACGGGTGCCATTCCTGCTGGAGAATGAAATTTCCATCTCCAAAAAGCTTGTTGGCAGAGGGAAGCATGAAGTGCTCTAAAATTTCCTGGTGGACGGCTGCACTGACTTTGGTCTTGATAAAACATAGTGGACCTACACCAGCAGATGACATAGCTCCCCAATCCATCACTGATTATGGAAACCTCACACTAGACCTCAAGCAGCTTGGATTGTCTGTCTCTCCACTCTTCCTCCAGACTCTGGGACCTTGATTTCCAAATAAAATGCAATAGTTATTTTCCTTGTGGAGTGTGCCAATGACTGCCTTCTGGACAACTTTTTGATGATATTCTAATTTTGCGAGAATCACCTGTACATACATACACAAACACACATCTGGTAGATGGATATATACACATACATATATAAAATAATCATATCAGAACTTTATTTTTTTTAGTAATACCAAAAATCTGTACAAATCCATTGAGAGGGGGAAACGGTTAATATAACTATAGAAAGCAGTTGCATAAGTGTGAACACCCTCATACACAATTGGCAAATTCTAACAACTACATCCCCAATCATATGTAAACTCATGTTAAGTCGTAGTCAGTAGTCGGCTAAACTTTATATGGGGTCATTCTGACATTGTCTTATTTGCATTTTAAAGCAAAAGTCATGGTCCGCAAACCGCTTACAACAAAGCAAGGGGATCTAATTGGTGAAAGCCATCTAAACTACTAAAAATAAAAAAGCCTATACTCACCTTGTGGCATCACTCCAGCAGTGTTGGCACTTGCAGCCCTGGGACTCTCATGAGGTTGTTGTGATATGTGATGCCCAGCGCCCAATCAGCGTTGGCGTCACTGTTTGAACAAATTGGACAGGAAGAGGGAGTGAAAGAGCAGCCGCAGCCCAGACTTCCTTTTCATGTTCAATTGGTTCAAAGGCAGAGACCGTGATGCCAGCGCTGACTGGACGCCAGACTCCCTGTTACAACAACCACACGAGAGCCCCGAGACTGCAGGTGCCTACACCGCTGTAACAAAGCCAGCACGGGAGGACAGTATAAGCTTTATTTTATCAGGGCCAAAACATTTAAATCAAATCCTAGTAGCGGACAACCCCTTTCTGACCTCGGACGGGATAGTACGTCCGAGGTCAGATCCCCTGCTTTGATGCGGGCTCCGGCGGTGAGCCCGCACCAAAGCCGGGACATGTCAGCAGAGGCGATCGTGATGTGCCTGCTTCTAGCCTCCCATGGAGGCTATTGAAGCATGGCAAAAGTAAAAAAAAAAAAAAAAAAAAAGTGAAAAAAAATTATAAAAAAGTTTAAATCACCCCCCCTTTCGCCCCAATCAAAATAAATCAATAAAAAAAAAATCAAATCTACACATTTTGTATCGCCGCGCTCAGAATCGCCCGATCTATCAATTAAAAAAAAGCATTAACCTGATCACTAAACAGCGTAGCAATAAAAAAATTCGAAACGCCAGAATTACGTTTTTTTGGTCGCCGCGACATTGCATTAAAATGCAATAACGGGCGATCAAAAGAACATATCTGCACCAAAATGCTATCATTAAAAACATCTCGGCACGCAAAAAATGAGCCCTCAACCGACCCCAGATCATGAAAAATGGGGACGCTACGAGTATCGGAAAATGGCGCAATTTTTTTTTTTTTTTTTTTTTTAGCAAAGTTTGGAATTTTTTTTCACCACTTAGCTAAAAAATAACCTAGTCATGTTAGGTGTCTATGAACTCGTAATGACCTGGAGAATCATAATGGCAGGTCAGTTTTAGCATTTAGTGAACCTAGCAAAAAAGGCAAAACAAAAAACATGTGTGGGATTGCACTTTTTTTGCAATTTCACCGCACTTGGAATTTTTTTCCCGTTTTCTAGTACACGAAATGCTAAAACCAATGACGTCGTTCAAAAGTACAACTCGTCCCGCAAAAAATAAGCCCTCACATGGCCAAATTGACGGAAAAATAAAAAAAGTTATGGCTCTGGGAAGGAGGGGAGTGAAAAACGAACACGGAAAAACGAAAAATCCGAAGGTCATGAAGGGGGTTAAGGCTTTGTTTACAAGTAGCAAAAAAAAAAAAAAAAGTTATTTCAGAAATCTCATGCACACACTTTTTAGACTATTTAAGAGCGTTTCAGGAATCTGCAGCATGCAAATTCTTTGTGTTTTTTGAACCCATAGAAAGCAAGGAGAATGTAAAAAAAAACACAGCAAAAAAAATGCTACAAATGTTTTTTGATGAATAAAAATAACTATATACCCTACCCAAAGTACATGAAATCTAAAAAGAGCAGCAAAAACAGGAGACAAACAAAAAATAGATTTAGACTTACCGGTAATTCGGTTTTTAGGAACCTTCCATGACAGCATAGGAGGATGTCTCTATTCCCTAATGGAGGACAGGAAGCACGAGAGGTTAAAAGCCCCTCCTCCCTCCAAATCGCCAGTGACTTACAACGGATACCATAGCACTAGCTACCTTAATAAACCCAGGATAAATCCAAGCAAAGGGAGGGAATTAGTGCTGTTGTGGAAGGTTCCTAGAAACCGAATTACCAATAAGCCTAAAACTATTTTCTCTAGTCACCTTCCACGACAGCATAGGAGGAGTACCAACCAATTCTGCACTAGGAGGGGACAATCGCCTGGAGAACTTTCCGGCCAAAGACTAGAACCCTATTGGACAATAAGTCCAATCTATAGTGTTTGGAAAAGGTATGTGGTGAAGACCAAGTTGCAGCCCTGCAAATCTGCTCGATGGAAAGACCTGCTCATTCTGCCCATGACACTGAAGTAGATCTTGTAGAATGGGCCTTGACTTTAATCGGAGGAGTCACGTTCTGAGCCAGATAGGTTTCATGCATGGCTCTTTAGATCCAGCTGGAAATAGTGCTTTTTGCCACTTTCCAACCTTTATTCTGACCCGATAGATGTACAAACAGGTTTTGATAAATTCTGAAAGGATTAGTCTTTTCAAGATAGTATATCATAGTCCTTCTAACATCGGGAGAGTAGAACTCTTCTTCTTTGGGGTTTGCCGGGTTCTGACAGAAGGAAGGAAGAACAATGTTCTGCGAGCGATCAAAATCAGACACCACTTTCGGCAAAAAAGATGGATCAAGCTGGAGAATTATAGCGTCATCTGTTATAATCAGGTAGGGTTCTCTAACCGATAATGCTTGCAGCTCTCCGATACGTCTTGCTGTGGTAATCACCACCAGGAAAGCGGCCTTGTATGATAGGTGTTGAGGAGAACAGGAAGTTAAAGGCTCAAAGGGTGGTTGTGTGAGCCCTCTGAGTACTATATTTAAGTCCCATGAGGGTATCATGGGTTGTTTCATAGGCTGCGATCTTACGGCTGATACCATAAATCTGATTCAGCGGTGATTGGCCAGATCCTGGTCACAGACAGCACTGATAGCGGAAAGTTGAACCTTTAGAGTGCTGGGTCTAAGGACCAACTGTAACTCACTGCAGGAAATCCAAAATTTGAGATATGTTTGGATGGAGTGGTTCCGGTTTACTAGGCAGACAAAGTCTAGAAAGTCTTCCATACTTTACCATAAATTGCATTAGTGAAAGGCTTCCTGGACTTTTTCAAAGTAGAGATCACAGCATCCGATAGCCCTCTAGCACTTAGGACCTGGGCTTCAGTAACCAGGCCGCTAAGTTCAATCTCTGGGGATTCTGGTGCTGGAAGGGTCCTTGGAGGAGAAGATATGCATCTACCGGACAGTCTATCTGCAGCTCAATAATGAGATTGTACCAGCTTCTCTTTGGCCATACCGAAGCAACTAGGATGGTTGGCACCTGTTCCTCTCGAATCTTTCGGAGGGTTTTTGCCAGTATTGAGACTGGCGGGAAGGCGTAGGCCAATCGGAAGTTCCATGCCTGGACTAGAGTGTCCACTCCTAAGGGATTGTCCCTGGGGTTTAGGGAAAAAAAGGTTGTGACATGTGAATTTTGGTCTGAAGCAAATAAATACCTCCGGTAGACCCCATCTGTGTACCAACATCCTGAAGATTCTTCTGTTCAGGCTCCACTCTCCTGGCTGAATGTCCTGGTGACTCAGGAAATCCGGCTGCAGGTTGGAAGACCCCTTCAAGTGGACGGCTGAGAGGTGGTGTTTTTCTGCCCAACAGAATATTCGGCTTGAAATATTTTTCAAACTGTTGAACTTTGAGCTCTCCTGATGTCGGAGGTGAGCAACAGCTGTCGTGTTGTCTGAGTAAATTTTTACATGACTCCCGGATATTAGGCCGCTGACGGCTAGGAGGGCTTCCTCCCCTGCTTTCAGCTCCCTGAAATTGGAGGATCTGGCGCTTGTTGCTTGATTCCAGCATCCCTGGAAGGGAGTGAGCGAGATTACTGCCCTCCAGCCTCGCTTGCTGGCGTCTGTTGTAATTATTACAAGGGCGGATTGTGACCAGCTCACACCCCTGCGGATGTTTTTCGGGTTCAACCACCACACTAGAGATGCTTTTACACGCCTCGGAGTATACACACTTTTGTTCAGGGAATCCAGATTTCCGTCTCAGTTTGCGAGGATGTGAGCTTGAAGGGTTCTGGAATGGGCCTGAGCCCAGGCAACTGACTGAATAGATGCCGTCATAGAGCCTAGGACTGACATACTTTTCCGAAGAGTCGGAGACCTGTCATCTCTGAGATCCACGATCTTGTCTATAAACGCTCGACGATATTCCGGGAGAAATGATTTCTGCTTTACCGAGTGTAACAGAACCTCCAGAAACCTCCTTGATTGAGAAGGTTGAAGCTGGGACTTCTTCAGGTTTGGGAGCAACCCCAAGATTTTGAGGGTGTCGAGGGTCTGTGAGACATGACTGCTGAGGATCTGAGCCGAAGGGGCTATAAGCAGATCGTCCAGGTATGGGACAACACAGACTCCCTGACTCCGGATGTGATGTGAGATATGGCCTCTGCCATTTTCCTGGAGAACACTGAATTGAAAATGACTCACTTGTTGGTTGTACTGTATTGCAAACCTGAGGTACTTTCTGTGCCGGGGATGGATCGGCACATGAAAGTAGGCGTCCTTTAGGTCGATGGTAGCCATGAAATAATTTTGACCTATCAGAGGGATAGCTGACTTCACCGATTCCATCTTGAAGCGGCGGTATAGAATATAATGTTTGAGATCTTTTAAGTTTATTATGACCCACGCCTCGCCTGATGTTTTTTTTTTTTTACCAGGAAGAGACAAGAGTAGTGGCCTGAACCCCATTCTTCGGGGGGTAATGGGGAAATCGCATTTGATCTTAGGACATCACAAGGCCTGTCATCATTACTGAATGCGCTCCCTGAGAGGTCGGAGAAGTTATTCTCATTTTCCAAAGGGGGGGGGGGGGGGGAGAGAGAGAGAGATATGAATTGTATGAGAAGGCCCACCTGAATAACATTGAGGACCCACTGACAGTTGGTAATGGCCCGCCAATGTTGGAAGAAATTTGCGAGCCTCCCCCCCCCTTCCCACCGGAACGGAGTCAGCTATCCTGCTGTGGCTGGTGCTGCTGGGGAATGAAGATATTCTTCCCTTAGCATAACTCCATCGTCCAGTCTTCCCTTTACCTCTTGTTTGAGGGGTATTAGACTGGGGGGCACAAAAAAAACGTCTTCTGACCGGCTTCTGCTCTGGAAGGGCCTTTTTTTCTATCAGTGGCCTTTTCCAGGATTTCATCCAGGGAAGGCCCAAAAAGATAGTCTCCTTTAAAGGGAATTGAACACAGTTTTATCTTGGAGGTAACGTCACCACTCCACATTTTAAGCCAGAGGGCCCTGCGGGCGGAATTAGACTGGACTAAGGATCTTGCCGCGATCCTGATTGACTCCATAGATGCGTCCGCTAAAAAAGCTGAGGCCTTTCGGAGCATGGGAAGGGAGCCCAGTAGTTCCCCTCTGGAGGTACCCTGAGAAATGTGTTTCTCTAGTTCATCCATCCAACGAGACAGGGCTCTGGCAACACAGGTGGCAGCAATGTTAAACTTTAACCCGGAGGAAGATGTTTCCCAAAACTAACAGGCTTTCCATCTTTCTGTCTAGTGGATCTCTCAATTGTAAAGAGTCCTCAAAGGGTAGAGAGGTTTTCTTTGCCACCCTCGCCACCTGGATGTCCACTTTAGGTAGGTCCCAAGAAGGGGAACCTGCCTTTAAGGGAAACCTATGTTTCATTTCAGAGGGTGTGGATAAGCGTTTTTCGGGGAGCTCCCACTCCTGAGAAATTAAATACAAGACATTTTTATGTACTGGAAACCCAATTTGTCTCTCGGTCCTTAATCCTCCAAACATTTCGTCCTAAATGGATTGCGGGACAGATTCCTCATGTAACCCCATCGTGTTATGTACAGCCATAACCAAATCTTCAGTATAATCGGAGAAAAAAATACTTTGCCTCCGAAAATTTAGGAGACGAGGATTCACCCCATTTTTCAGAGGAGGATGAAAAAGTGATCGGACTCAGAGGCCGAATCCTCAAATTGTATTTTCCTTTTTTTAGAAGGACGCTGCAGCTGTGGAGGAGGATTGAAGGCAGCTAGTGAAGTCTGGACTTCGTGCTTGACCAGGGCCCAGATTTCGTCAAAGAGGAAAGACAACTATCTGTGCACCCCTGACACAGCTGCTTCTCCCACAGAGAGGGAAGCTTTGCATTGCAGATTGCACATTTAGGTGATTTTTGGGCCGGGATTCTCTGGGCAGACTTGTCTCCCTGCAAAGAGAGGGAGAGTAGTGTAAGGATCAGAAGAGCCCCACTAATCCTAGCCTCGGACCCTACCCGCAACGGACTTACTGGAGCAGGGGTAGAACTGGGCTCTGCAGATGCAGGGCAGGAAGCACCCTCCATTTATGACAGGATCAGTCTTACCTGGAGGTGTCTAAAGGCTGGTTTATATAGAAATCCAGCCCCGAGCGCGGTGAAACACGTTCCCCTCCTCCCCGGGTCCTAGAGCAGGCCTCCATAAGGAAAGGCGTGCTCTGTGCGGAGTCGGTAGTCCTGGGGGCGCTAGGAGGCTAAACCAGGAAGTCCATGCGCTCCAGCGTACGTTCCAGCAGAGAGTGCAGGACCGGAAGTGACGCGTCGTGCAACCATGACGTCACTTCCGGAACGCCACACAGGAGAGGAAGATGAAGCGGTGAGCTCAGGGAGGCCACCGCTGGGGATCACTGGCCCGCTTTACCTCCGCAGAGGCGAAGGTGGGCCAGGAAGGCCCCGAGTCCAGGGGAGACTGGAGCAGCACACACAGAGGAAGGCAGAGCCCCGACTGCAACTTCCCGGCAGAGAAAGCTTACAGGTACGCCGCAGTCGCCGGCCACGCAGCATACCAGGACCTCTCCATGCCCCATGGGGGACAGGAAAGACACTGGCGATTTGGAGGGAGGAGGTGCTTTTAACCTCTCATGCTTCCTGTCCCCCATTAGGGAATGGAGACATCCTCCTATGCGGTCGTGGAAGGGGACTGGAGAAAAGGGCATTTTCCCTGCCAGGAGCAGATTTTGGCTGCAAGAAGAAAAAAAAAAAAAACACAGTGTATGGACATGGCCTAAGTTTCCTGATCTGACCATAGTCACAGAAGCCACTACACATGCATATGCAGAAGTGTTTAGCTGCTTTGGAAGCACATGAGATTACTTCTCCACATACAAATACTTCTAAATCTGTTCTGCTGCACAAAAAAGCTCAGGTCATAGTGACTCATGAAAAATGGTATTTATCTACTGAACTAGCACATTACTAAGGACACCAGATAATTCCTGCAAAGATACAGCAATGTGTGTAGCGTACTCCATAGACACCAATGTACAGTATATACAGTCCTGCTCACCATTGGCACCCCTTCATTTTTTTCATAGACACTACAATATCGGCAGAAATAAATGGAAAGGTATCAAAGTTATATTCTCAGTATTTTTTAATTAGTGGTCCAAAGTAATACAACAATAAAACATTGTTTTTCAACTTACATGTTGCAATTTTAAAGAAGAAACAGAATGAATACTACATGGAGCAATAAAGGCACACCTAATACTTGGATGCACACCCTTTGGCACTGATGACAGCCTCCAAGTGTTTCTTGTAGCCATCTATAAGCCTCTTGCACTTCTTAGCTGGTATTTTCTCTCATTCTTACTTGGCAGTTTGTTCGAGATGTTTGCAGGATTCTTTTTCCCCAATGGCAGATTTCAGCTCACCCCAAAGATTTTCAATGGGATTCAGGTCCATACTCATTGCTGGCTAATTTAAAGCAATCCATTTTTTCTTTTTCAACCATTCCTGTGTACTTTTGGATGTGTGTTTGGGTCATTGCCTTTCTGGAGGACCCATGATCGTCGATTCAAACCAAGTTTTCTTACGCTGGGTAGGACATGTCGCTCTAAAATCTCAATTCTCCGATTTCATGATTACTGTGATATGGTCAAGGCCTCCATTACCAGACACCGCAAAGCAAACCAACAGCATTATGGATCCTCTACCATGCTTAACTGTTGGTAGGGTGTTCTTTTCCTTATAAAATTCATTGTGCCATCTGTAAACAAACTTGCTTTGAATTAAACAAAAATAGCTTTTTGGCAATCTGTCCACAGAACATTTTCTCAGAAAGATTGTGGTTTGTCAAGGTACTTTGACAAAGAGCAGTCACTCCTTTTTATGCCTTTTCTTCAGTAATGGTTTCTTCCTTGGCCTTTTCCCATAAAGCTCTGGCTTAGTGTGCAGCGTAAGATACTTGCTGAAATCATGACCGCAGACTGTTCCAGTTTGGCCTTCAGATGTTTAACTTGGTGTTTTTTTTCCACCATTTTCAGCAACCTTCGAAGACATCTCTTGTCAATGTTCCACTTTCTCCCACATCCAGGGAGGCCGACGGTTCCATGCTTGGCAAACTTCTTAACATTATGCACTGTTGAACCTGGGATGCCAAGGTCTTTGGAGATGCCTTATACACCTTTAGAAGTGTTGTTCTGCAGTTCTGATGTCCTCAGACAGCTCTTTTGTCTTCACCAATGTGGCAAAGGAACAGGGCCTACCATGTGGCTTTTTAAAATACTGAACTCATCATTCATTGGCTATTCATGTCACATGGAAACTGACAAGCGATTTTCATTTGTGATTTACCACAGGCAAGTCAAACTGTGTTTCCATACCATTTTCATGCGCCAATACCAGTGTTTTTGGTTTTAAATTATAGTTTATCATTTGCTCTCTTGTATTTAACAACAAGATGCAAACTCGGCTTTGGGAAAATGGCCGCCGCGATCTCTAATGCGCACGCGCGGCATCCCGCGGCCATTTTCCTGAAGCCCCGTGCAGCAGAGCACTCGATCTGCGCACGCGCGGCCCCAGGAAGATGGCCGCCCCCACCGACGAAAGGGAAGACAGCGCAGATCGCGCGCTGCTTGTTCGCCACTACGCCACCAACGTAAAGCTGACGAAGAACCAGCGATGTCACCACGCCCTCCCGACCTGACCAGCCTGATTGACAGGCGAAAACGGCGACTTTGGTAAGTTATTTCTCAGCATATATGGGGAATCGGGGTACACTACATACACTATAGGAACACACAGCGCAGGCCCTATTTAACAGTATTTATAGCTCAATCTCAATAAACGGGGTGACAGGTTCCCTTTAATTGTATTAACATTGTTACTTGTGACTGTTGTGTTTGAAACTGTTAAACTGTAAAGCACTGCGGAATATGTTGGTGCTATATAAATAAAGATTACACTTGTCTACAAAAAAAATAAAAATTCTGGCATGGACTTTAAGAACAGTTTTAGACTAATTTGAGACTGCTGAATTCAAACATGATCTTATAATTTCTCTATCACATCACGTTTTTGCGCTATAGGTATATAGCCCATTTTAATGAATTCCATGATAAATATAAGTAGTGTATGAAAAGTGCCGGTTTAGTTTTCATTTAGTCTCCCAATAAATGTGAGAATATCTTTGTTTTCTTTGAACATGCATAATTCCCATTTGTTATGATAACACCCTTGTTTTCTGTGCTACTGGGACAGTAGAGCTACAGCAGAGCATTGGGTGAAAACTGAATGGCCTCAGCGACAGAGTTTGGCATTTGGCGATAAGAATGTCATCCATGATCCTCTAGTGCAGGGGTCCCCAACCTGTAGCTCGGGAGCCACATGTGGCTCGCGAGCCTATGATGTGTGGCTCGTGGCTGCCTGCCAGCTTGGTGCATTATCACCAGATGTAAATAATTATTACGAGCAGATTCCTAAATGGTTACTTTTGTGTGTAGCTCTGTACAGAAGAGCAGATTTGAATGGGAGTGAGATAGGAAACAGTGGAGCTTGGCATACTGCCTTGGTGTGATTTCAGTGGAGAAGCTTTGGTTGTCATTATACCGATAATGGAGGCTCTCGGTGTCACTACTGAGAGTGGGGGAGGAGCTGGCTGTGGCTCTCGACCCTCTCTCAGAGCTGAATGTGGCTTACAACCCTCTTTCATAGCTGGATGTGGCTCAAGGTCAGAAAGGTTGGGGACCTTTGCTCTAGTGGATAGGAAGGACATTGTCTTTCCTCCCTTACACATAAAACTTGGATTGATGAAGCAGTTCATCAAAGCTCTCAATCACAGTGGAGAATGCTTTAACTATACAGTTAGGGCCAGAAATATTTGGACAGTGACACAATTTTCGCGAGTTGGGCTCTGCATGCCACCACACTGGATTTGAAATGAAACCTCTACAACAGAATTCAAGTGCAGATTGTAACGTTTAATTTGAAGGGTTGAACAAAAATATCTGATAGAAAATGTAGGAATTGTACACATTTCTTTACAAACACTCCACATTTTAGGAGGTCAAAAGTAATTGGACAAAAACATAACCCAAACAAAATATTTTTATTTTCAATATTTTGTTGCAAATCCTTTGGAGGCAATCACTGCCTTAAGTCTGGAACCCATGGACATCACCAAACGCTGGGTTTCCTCCTTCTTAATGCTTTGCCAGGCCTTTACAGCCGCAGCCTTCAGGTCTTGCTTGTTTGTGGGTCTTTCCGTCTTAAGTCTGGATTTGAGCAAGTGAAATGCATGCTCAATTGGGTTTAGATCTGGAGATTGACTTGGCCATTGCAGAATGTTCCACTTTTTGGCACTCATGAACTCCTGGGTAGCTTTGGCTGTATGCTTGGGGTCATTGTCCATCTGTACTATGAAGCGCCGTCCAATCAACTTTGCAGCATTTGGCTGAATCTGGGCTGAAAGTATATCCCGGTACACTTCAGAATTCATCCGGCTACTCTTGTCTGCTCTTATGTCATCAATAAACACAAGTGACCCAGTGCCATTGAAAGCCATGCATGCCCATGCCATCACGTTGCCTCCACCATGTTTTACAGAGGATGTGGTGTGCCTTGGATCATGTGCCGTTCCCTTTCTTCTCCAAACTTTTTTCTTCCCATCATTCTGGTACAGGTTGATCTTTGTCTCATCTGTCCATAGAATACTTTTCCAGAACTGAGCTGGCTTCTTGAGGTGTTTTTCTGCAAATTTAACTCTGGCCTGTCTATTTTTGGTATTGATGAATGGTTTGCATCTAGATGTGAACACTTTGTATTTACTGTCATGGAGTTTTCTCTTTACTGTTGACTTACAGATACACCTACTTCACTGAGAGTGTTCTGGACTTCAGTTGATGTTGTGAACGGGTTCTTCTTCACCAAATTAAGTATGCGGCGATCATCCACCACTGTTGTCATCCGTGGACGCCCAGGCCTTTTTGAGTTCCCAAGCTCACCAGTCAATTCCTTTTTTCTCAGAATGTACCCAACTGTTGATTTTGCTACTCCAAGCATGTCTGCTATCTCTCTGATGGATTTTTTCTTTTTTTTCAGCCTCAGGATGTTCTGCTTCACCTCAATTGAGAGTTCCTTTGACCGCATGTTGTCTGCTCACAGCAACAGCTTCCAAATGCAAAACCACACACCTGGAATCCACCCCTGACCTTTTAACTACTTCATTGATTACAGGTTAACGAGGGAGACGCCTTCAGAGTTAATTGCAGCCCTTAGAGTCCATTGTCCAATTACTTTTGGTCCCTTGAAAAAGAGGACGCTATGCATTACAGAGCTATGATTCCTAAACCCTTTCTCCGATTTGGATGTGGAAACTATCATATTGCAGCTGGGAGTGTGCACTTTCAGCCCATATTATATATATAATTGTATTTCTGAACATGTTTTTGTAAACAGCTAAAATAACAAAACTTGTGTCACTGTCCAAATATTTCCGGCCCTAACTGTATATGTTCAACTTTTCCTGGTCTTAGTGAAGAGAAGAAAAAGGCTGGAATATTTGATGGACCTCAAATAAGAACACTTATGAGAGACCCAAATTTTATCACATCAATGAATGACACAGAAAAAAGAGCTTGGAATGCATTTTGTAATGTGGTGCAGAATTTTCTAGGGAATAAGAAAGCAGACAACTATAAAGAGATTGAGGAAGAGCTACTAATGAGTCTGCGAAATCTTGGATGTAGAATGAGTTTCAAGATTCACTATTTACACAGCCATTTGGACTTTTTTTTTCCAGAGAACCTTTCGGATGTGAGCGAGGAACAAGGGGAGCGTTTTTATCAGGACATTAAAACCATGGAAGAACGGTATCAAGGCTGGTGGGACTCACATATGATGGCTGAGTACTGCTGGAGCTTGATGAGAGACAACCCAGAAGCTGTACATCACAGATCAGCCAAGAAAAGAAAGTTCAAATAACTGCTATTTGTCATTCATCTGTGTGCCATATATAAGTTTTTATATTTTGTAGTTTAATTCTGTAAGTATATTTGATTTGCTGTACATAGACTTTGTAATCTTTGTTATTCCTTGATTAAAAATATACAAAATGTAGTACCGAAAATCATGTGTTTTTATCATAAAACATTAGGAGTAATTTTCATAAAAAATTGAAAATCTCTCGAAATCCTGATATGATAGCCAAAAACTGAGTTCATATTCGTAATCATGAGCCAAAATTGACTTAAAATATGTTTTAAAACCCTTTGCCAGAAAAATAGCGTTGACCAGTGTTATTATTATTATTACTACTACAGTCATTCATGTACTATGAGAGGCCGGCTGATCCAACTGAAAAAGGTAAACAGAGCAGGTACCCACTCTAAACAAGGACTGAGCGCTAGACTGTGGTGGACAAGGACTGAGCGCTAGACTGTGGTGGACAAGGACTGAGCGCTAGACTGTGGTGGACAAGGACTGAGCGCTAGACTGTGGTGGACAAGGACTGAGCGCTAGACTGTGGTGGACAAGGACTGAGCGCTAGACTGTGGTGGACAAGGACTGAGCGCTAGACTGTGGTGGACAAGGACTGAGCGCTAGACTGTGGTGGACAAGGACTGAGCGCTAGACTGTGGTGGACAAGGACTGAGCGCTAGACTGTGGTGGACAAGGACTGAGC
This sequence comes from Ranitomeya imitator, assembly GCF_032444005.1. NCBI lineage: Eukaryota > Metazoa > Chordata > Amphibia > Anura > Dendrobatidae > Ranitomeya > Ranitomeya imitator. Next base: position 553,024,925 of record NC_091286.1, on the reverse strand, counting down.
GCTAGACTGTGGTGGACAAGGACTGAGCGCTAGACTGTGGTGGACAAGGACTGAGCGCTAGACTGTGGTGGACAAGGACTGAGCGCTAGACTGTGGTGGACAAGGACTGAGCGCTAGACTGTGGTGGACAAGGACTGAGCGCTAGACTGTGGTGGACAAGGACTGAGCGCTAGACTGTGGTGGACAAGGACTGAGCGCTAGACTGTGGTGGACAAGGACTGAGCGCTAGACTGTGGTGGACAAGAAAACCTACAAGAGAAAAAAGTAAATGAAAACCCTGATATAACTAAGTAAAAAAAGCAAAAATGCATTTAAATAACACAGAGTTTTTAGTAATACTGTTTTTTGATCAAAAAATAGCACAAAAGCCATCCCACCTCGTCACGGTAACTCTGATCGGGACAGTCCTAAACTATCTAATATTAAAACCTTACCATGTGTCAATGTTGACCTCAGTGTGAATAAGGGCAGATGAAAGGACTGAGCCCAAACAGTGAAACACTAGACTAGGGAAGCCTTATATAGTTTCTAGCTCAGAAACAGGGAGGCCACACCCCGGATTGCACAGAATGCAACAATACACAGAAAAAAAAAAAAAAACACAAAATTGAGCTTAACTTAAGTTGGTATACATGCAGAGGTAAAACGCATGTTCAAAATGGCCACAAAACATTAAAACCTACAAGAGAAAAAAGTAAATGAAAACCCTGATATAACTAAGTAAAAAAAGCAAAAATGCATTTAAATAACACAGAGTTTTTAGTAATACTGCATGTATACCAACTTAAGTTAAGCTCAATTTTGTGGTTTTTTTTTACTGTGGTGGACAAGGACTGAGCGCTAGACTGTGGTGGACAAGGACTGAGCGCTAGACTGTGGTGGACAAGGACTGAGCGCTAGACTGTGGTGGACAAGGACTGAGCGCTAGACTGTGGTGGACAAGGACTGAGCGCTAGACTGTGGTGGACAAGGACTGAGCGCTAGACTGTGGTGGACAAGGACTGAGCGCTAGACTGTGGTGGACAAGGACTGAGCGCTAGACTGTGGTGGACAAGGACTGAGCGCTAGACTGTGGTGGACAAGGACTGAGCGCTAGACTGTGGTGGACAAGGACTGAGCGCTAGACTGTGGTGGACAAGGACTGAGCGCTAGACTGTGGTGGACAAGGACTGAGCGCTAGACTGTGGTGGACAAGGACTGAGCGCTAGACTGTGGTGGACAAGGACTGAGCGCTAGACTGTGGTGGACAAGGACTGAGCGCTAGACTGTGGTGGACAAGGACTGAGCGCTAGACTGTGGTGGACAAGGACTGAGCGCTAGACTGTGGTGGACAAGGACTGAGCGCTAGACTGTGGTGGACAAGGACTGAGCGCTAGACTGTGGTGGACAAGGACTGAGCGCTAGACTGTGGTGGACAAGGACTGAGCGCTAGACTGTGGTGGACAAGGACTGAGCGCTAGACTGTGGTGGACAAGGACTGAGCGCTAGACTGTGGTGGACAAGGACTGAGCGCTAGACTGTGGTGGACAAGGACTGAGCGCTAGACTGTGGTGGACAAGGACTGAGCGCTAGACTGTGGTGGACAAGGACTGAGCGCTAGACTGTGGTGGACAAGGACTGAGCGCTAGACTGTGGTGGACAAGGACTGAGCGCTAGACTGTGGTGGACAAGGACTGAGCGCTAGACTGTGGTGGACAAGGACTGAGTGCTAGACTGTGGTGGACAAGGACTGAGTGCTAGACTGTGGTGGACAAGGACTGAGTGCTAGACTGTGGTGGACAAGGACTGAGCGCTAGACTGTGGTGGACAATGACTGAGCGCTAGACTGTGGTGGACAAGGACTGAGCGCTAGACTGTGGTGGACAAGGACTGAGTGCTAGACTGTGGTGGACAAGGACTGACTGCTAGACTGTGGTGGACACCCAATGGTCTAGGATGGTACTCCTGTTGAGTGTTGGTTGGTGAGCACAGTCACATCTGAGGGTGGATTGGTGGAAATTCCATAAAAAGTAGTTGCCTAGAGGTCACTGGTATCCACCGAGGAGCTTGGCAGATCCAGATGGATCTTACTGCCACCTTGGGAGATATACATCTAGCTGACATGGTAGATACCCAAAGATCCACAAAGGCACTGATGGACAAGTGAAAGAGGGCAGCATCATGCATGGAAATGGGAGTTTCTGAACTGATATTTGTCTGTACAGCGAAAAATCACCACTGTAAAAAGAAAAACTAATTTCATTAGAAAACACTGAGGATTAGCACTATTAAATAAGGTGGCAAATACTAGCGTGGATCTGCTGTATACACATCAACATGCTAGCAAAAAGGAAACATTTTCATCTTCCTCTTCCCATACAGCCATATATTATCCCACTGTTGTACCTTCTTAGAGCAGCATAACCCAGAGCTCAGGAAGCTACAAAAAAGGATCAACACTTGGAAGGTATTGAAGGAGGTTCTGGCACCACCAGGATATAGTGGCTCACACTCCTGCACTCCCTCCATCTTCTGTAAATCAGACTCCATACTTCAGCTTTAGGCAGGACCGCCCTGGTGTCTCGCTGGTGTACATGGCACATATAGCAGCACGAACTTGATCGTCCGTGTATGCAAAGAGCAATACAAAGGTCAGCAATAAACCCAGTGCACTAAAGATTAGCGGCATATTGAGCAGACAATCACGTGGATAGCGGTCAGCTCACAGACAAATATTGGGCAGTGACCCTGAAAGGATGATTTGTGCAGGTATACCTGGAAGACATTTGTTTTGTCCCACTGCATGTAGGGCTTCACTGCAATGTCATGTTAGACAAGTCAGGAATGGGAAAAACCTTGTGAGGCGGTAATTAAAAGGAAGTAACTTATTATTCAACTGCAAACAGTCAAAGTGTTTGACTAGAAAAGTTGCCCAACGTGTTTTGACTGTTTCACTCTGTAAGCGGTTCTGTCCTCCAGCAGTTGACCCCGGCCCAGCACGGCAACGGTTATGCTCTAGGGAATCTTATCTGATAAATTACATTCATACGTTACCATTTACTGAGCCGCACTGTAACCTACATGTCGGACACACCACACGGCTGATCTCACAAGGCAGCTTATCAGAATTCAATTGGCTTCATTACACGGGGGTCACCCAGCCTTCAGATGCGAGATCAGTAGGGGACAGACACTGCCACTGATCAAATGCTGCCGGACATGTGTGAAGAGCGCACAACACTACAACCGCTTGGCTCCATTCACTGTAGTGACCGACTCACATTCAACAGGGGCCAATCTGCAATTCAGGCTCCATTTACTGTCTACATCCGGTGGCCACCGGGCAGTAAAGCAGATGATGGGTGGATGTGATGGATGTCAGATCCCCCCAACAGTGACACTATTGACCAGTCCTAGGTACAGGTCATCAGCTTCATAAGGCCAGACATTCCCTGTAAGTAATGGCCGCTAAGTCATCTGGGTAATTTCGCAATGCATCCTGGGAATGGAAGATGGCGGCAGCCGCGCGTGTATCGCCGGAGCTTCGCTGGATCCCAGGGGTGAGTATATAACTATTTTTTATTTTTATTTTTTTCCCTTTAACAGGGATATGGTGCCCACACTGCTGTATCTACGTAGGTTGTGTTAGATACCATGTGGCTGCTATATACTACATAGACAGTGTTATATACTATGTGGGCTGTGTTATGTACTGTGTGGGCTGTGCCATGTATTACGTTGCCACTGTTAAATACTGCGTGGGCAGTGTTATATACTACGTGGCTGCTATATACTACGTGGGCAGTGTTATATACTACGTGGCTGCTATATACTACGTGGGCAGTGTTATATACTACGTGGCTGCTATATACTGCACGGGCTGTGCTATATATTACGTGGCCAGTGTTACATACTGCGTGGCCTGTGTTAGGCCGCTTTCACACATCAGGTTTTTGGTTTCAGGCACAAACTGGATCAGCTTTTTTCTGATGCCTGATATCTCTCTCTCCCCTCAAAAACCATGCACAGTACATAGAGCCGGATCCAGCTAAAAAACGGATCCGGTGCATCAGTTTGCATCCGTTTTTTCACTATTTACACCGGATCCGTTTTTTAGCAAATTTGCCGGATTGTGCCTGAAACCAAAAGCCTGATGTGTGAAAGCAGCCTTATATACTACGTGGCTGCTATATACTGCGTGGGCAGTGTTATATACTACGTGGCTGCTATATACTGCATGGGCAGTCATATACACTACATGGCTGCTATATACTGCGTGGGCTGTGCTATATATTACATGGCCAGTGTTCTATACTGCGTGGCCTGTGTTATATACTACGTCGCCTGTGTTATATACTGCGTGGCTGCTATATACTGCGTGGGCTGTGCTATATATTACATGGCCAGTGTTCTATACTGCGTGGCCTGTGTTATATACTACGTCGCCTGTGTTATATACTGCGTGGCTGCTATATACTGCGTGAGCTGTGTTATATAGTAGGTGGCTGTGTTATATAGTGCATGACCATATATATTGCGTGGCCTGTATTAACGCATCGGGTATTCTACAATATGTATTTATATAGCAGCCACATAGTATGTAGCACAGGACACGTAGTATTTGTCTGCTATATACTACATGGCTCCTATACACTACGTGGCCTGTGCTATATGCTATGTGGCTGCTATATACATGCATAAATACATATTCTAGAATACCCGATGCATTAGAATCGGGCCACCACCTAGTGAGGTTATAACTCTGGAACGCTTCAACGAATCCCAGTGATTCTGACATTGTTTTCACGTGAGATATTGTACTTCATGATAGTGGTACAATTTCTTTCATATCACCTGCGTTTATTTGTGAAAAAAATGGAAATTTGGCTAAAATTTTGAAAAATTCGCAATTTTCCAAATTTGAATTTTTTATGCAATTAAATCACAGAGATATGTCACACACAATACTTAAGTAACATTTACCACATGTCTACTTTACATCAGCACAATTTTGGAACCAAAAATGTATTTTGTTAGGGAGTTATAAGGGATAAAAGTTGACCAGCAATTTCTCATTTTAGGAAAAACATTTTTTTAGGGACCACATCTCATTTGAAGTAATTTTTCTATAAGAGAAAATAACCAAGTGTGACACTATTCTAAAAACTGCACCCCTCAAGGTGCTCAAAACCACATTCAATCAGTTTATTAACCCTTCAGGTGCTTCACAGGAATTTTTGGAATGTTTAAATAAAAATGAACATTTAACTTTTTTTCACAAAAAATTTACTTCAGCTCCAATTTGTTTTAATTTTACCAAAGGTAACAGGAGAAAATGGACCCCAAAAGTTGTTGTACAATTTGTCCTGAGTTCGCCGATACCCCATATGTGGGGGTAAACCACTGTTTGGGCACGTGGCAGAGCTCGGAAGGGAAGGAGCGCCATTTGACTTTTCAATGCAAAATTGACTGGAATTGAGATGGGACGCCATGTTGCGTTTGGAGAGCCCCTGATGTGCCTAAGCATTGAAACCCTCCACAAGTGACATTTTGGAAAGTAGACCCCCTAAGGAACTCACCTAGATGTGTTTTGAGAGCTTTGAACCCCCAAGTGTTTCACTAGTTTATAACGCAGAGCCGTGAAAATAAAAAATTTTCCACAAAAAATTTTTTAGCCCTAGTTTGTATTTTTTTAAGGGTAACAGGAGAAATTGGACCCCAAAAGTTGTTTTCCAATTTGTCCTGAGTATGCCAATACCCCATATGTGAGGGGAACCACCGTTTGGGTGCATGGCAGAGCTCGGAAGGGAAGGAGCGCCATTTGGAATACAGATTTAGATGGAATGGTCTGCAGGCGTCACATAGCGTTTGCAGTGCCCCTAATGTACCTAAACAGTAGAAACCCCCCACAAGTGACCCCATATTGGAAACTAGACCCCCCAAGGAACTTATCTAGATGTGTTGTGAGAACTTTGATCCCCCAAGTGTTTCACTACAGTTTATAACGCAGAGCCGTGAAAATAAAAAATCTTTTTTTTCCCCACAAATACTATTATTTAGCCCCCAGTTTTGTATTTTTCCAAGGGCAACAGGAGAAATTGGACCCCAAAAGTTGTTGTCCTGTGTGTCCAGAGTACGCTGATACTCCATATGTTGGGGTAAACCCTTGTTTGGGCACACGGGAGAGCTCGGAAGGGAAGGGTACCGGTAAACGTCAAAAATAAAAATAGATACCAATAAAAGTAAAATTAATTGAGACATCAGTAGGATAAGTGTTTTTGAATATCCATATTGAATCAGGAGCCCCATATAATGCTCCATACAGTTCATTATGGCCCCATAAGATGCTCCATATACAAATATGCCCCATATAATGCTCCATACAGTTCTTTATGGCCCCATAGATGCTCCATGCAGTTCATTATGGCTCCATAGATGCTCCATATAATGATCCATGCAGTTATGGCCACATAGATGCTCCATATAATGCTCCATGCAGTTATGGTCCCATAGATGCTCCATATAATGATCCATGCAGTTATGGCCACATAGATGCTCCATATAATGCTCCATGCAGTTATGGTCCCATAGATGCTCCATATAATGCTCCATGCAGTTCTTTACAGCCCCATATTAGGCTCCATGCAGTTCTTTACAGCCCCATATTAGGCTCCATATACTGCTCCATGCAGTTCTTTATGGCCCCATATAATGCTCCATATAATGCTCCATGCAGTTATGGCCCCACAGATGCCCCATATAATGCTCCATATAATGCTCCATGCAGTTATGGTCCCATAGATGCTCCATACAATGATCCATGCAGTTATGGCCACATAGATGCTCCATATAATGCTCCATGCAGTTATGGTCCCATAGATGCTCCATATAATGCTCCATGCAGTTCTTTACAGCCCCATATTAGGCTCCATGCAGTTCTTTACAGCCCCATATTAGGCTCCATATAATGCTCCATGCAGTTCTTTATGGGCCCATATAATGCTCCATATAATGCTCCATGCAGTTATGGCCCCATAGATGCCCCATATAATGCTCCATGCAGTTCTTTATGGCCCCATATAATGCTCCATATAATGCTCCATGCAGTTATGGCCCCATAGATGCTCAATATAATGCTCCATGCAGTTATGGCCCCATAGATGCCCCATATAATGCTCCATGCAGTTCTTTATGGCCCCATAGACGCTCCATATAGCCACATGTTATGCTGCTGCTGCACAAAAAAAAAAAATTACATACTCACCTCTCGTCACTGCCCCTCAACGTCCCGTCACTCCGCACTGACTGTTCAGGCAGAGGGCAGCGCGCACACTGATACGTCATCGCGCCCTCTGACCTGAACAGTCACTGCAGACGACGCGGAAGACGAGGCGGCGGTGGTACACGGAAAGGTGAATATGACATACTCACCTGCTCCCAGCGCTCCGGACGCGGTCCGGGAGCGGCAGCTTCTTCCTGTAGTGAGCGGTCACGTGGTACCGCTCATTACAGTAATGAATATGCGTCTCCACCCCTATGGGAGTGGAGTCCATATTCATAACTTTAATGAGCGGTACCAGTGACTGCTGAACAGGGGAAGAAGCTGCCGTGCCTGAAGACCGTGGGACATGCGGGGACCGTGTCAGGAGCGCTGGGAGCAGGTGAGTAGCTCCCCCTCACCCACCGCCCCCCTGCCTTCCATGACTCGAGTATAAGCCGAGAGGGGCACTTTCAGCCCATTTTTGGGGGCTGAAAATCTCGGCTTATACTCGAGTATATACGGTATTATCATTGGCAATAATGTGGCTGGAACGTTAGTCAGCAGTGGGCGCATGTTCTGTGACACGTCCCTGCTCTTTACATGCAGTGATCCGACAGTAGGAGGCTGGGGAAATGCAGCATATGCAGAAGCTGGATCCACAGACAGAGCCATCACCGAGGCAGTGTGTCCGAGTGCTTTCTCTGCCGGGTTCAGCAGATGATGACCTACAATGCCCTCCTGTGAGAGTGTGCCGCTTCCTGGGCACACCGGATGAGCTGTTGTCACCCACAGTAAAGAGGCTAAAAGGGGTAACAATTACTGGAGAGTGGGGTATTGTTTTGGCATTGACATGGTTAAAATAGGAGAATGCATTTCTCCAAAGATTAACTTTTTTCTATACGTGTGATATCCCATTTATTAGTCTTTGGCCATTAAAACAAAAAGGACTTATTGAGCTGTGCTACAGGAATCGAGTCCAACTGACTGGTGAGGAAGGAGGAGAAGGATCCAAATGTCTCTTATAGGGCACCAGAAGGAGGAGCCCCAGAGATATATATACACACACCTTATGGAAAGCGACAGCAAAAAGTTGAGAGCCATCATGACTAACTGCAGCTAATTATCTTCAGAGGAGACGGATCCTTTTAGTCACAGGCACGTCAGCTTTCTTTTCATTCCCACAATGCTGCTCATTAAAATTTTATTAGAAATAGTCGTCGCTTGTATCACTTCATTTCTGTCTGTGATTCTACAGAAGCCAGCTGTTCTCTGGCTGTGAAATCATCTCTGATCCCAACAATCGGGTAGAAAGAGAAATATTAAAGTGACCCTCCAGGCCGACTGTTACTAAAGGTGGCCGAGCAACCCAGGATCACATCTGGCCTCAGGCAGCCCAGCACCTGGCACAGTCTGCATGCAGCCCATAATCTCCGTCTCCCTCTTCTGTGGTGTAGAGAGATAATGCCAGTAAGAACCTGTAGGAGGCTTTCAGACAGCCCACCCTTGCCAGGGGTCTGGAAGCTGAGGAAGTGGCAGAGGAACATCAGTCCTGCGGGAGCAGATCAGAGAAAGGGGCAGACCCGAGAGGGAAGCTAAGGAAACATGGAGGGGTGCAGAACAGAGGCAACTGTGTGGAGGATGGAGCAAACGGGGGGAAAAAAAAGCCCCGGTGGCCAAGAAAAGAGGACAACATGGGCAACACAGCCGCACTCATGGCCCACGCATCACGGGCGACAAGGCCGCATGCATGACACTAGTGACATGGCCGTATGCATGACACTGGCGAAATGGCCATACGCATGGCCCACACGTCCGCAAGCATCACTGGTGACATTGCCGTACGCATGGCCCACACGTGACACGGGCGACAAGGCCGCATGCATGACCCACGCATGACACTGGTGACATGGCCGTTCGCATGACACTGGCGACATGGCCGTACGCATGGATCACACGACACGGGCGACAAGGCCGCAAGCATCACACTGGTGACATTGCCGTACGCATGGCTCACACATGACACGGGCGACAAGGCTGCACGCATGGCCCACGCATGACACGGCAGCATGCATAGTCCACGCATGACAAGGGCGACAAGGCTGCATGCATGACAAGGGCGACAAGGCTGCATGCATGATCCACGCATGACACTGGTGACATGGCCGCACACATGGCCCACACGACATGGGCGACAAGGCCGCACACATGGCCCACACATGACACGGGCGACAAGGCCGAACACATGGCCCACACATGACACGGGCGACAAGGCCGCACACTGGCCCACACGACACGGGCGACAAGGCCGCACACTGGCCCACACATGACACGGGTGACAAGCCCGCATGCATGGCCCCGATGCTCAAAACCACATTCAAGAAGTTTATTAACCCTTCAGGTGTTTCACAGGAATTAATAGAATGTGTAAGAAAAAAAATAAAGAACTTTTTTTTCACAAGAATTTTTCCTTTAACCCCTTAGTGACAGAGCCAATTTGGTACTTAATGACCAGGCCAATTTTTGCACTTCATGTTAGGGGTAACATTTCTTCGATATTACGTGCGATTATTTATGAAAAAAACGGAAATATGGCGAAAATTTTTAAAATTTTGCAATTTTCAAACTTTTAATTTTTATGCCCTTAAATCAGAGAGATGTCACGAAAAATAGTTAATAAATAACATTTCCCACATGTCTACTTTACATCAGCACAATTTTGGAAACAAATTTTTTTTTTGTTAGGAAGTTATAAGGGTTAAAAAGTTGACCAGCAATTTCTCATTTTTACAACACCATTTTTTTTTAGGGACCACATCACATTTGAAGTCATTTTGAGGGGTCTATATGATAGAAAATAACGAAGTGTGACACCATTCTAAAAACTACACCCCTCAAGGTTCTCAAAACCACATTCAAGAAGTTTATTAACCCCTTACGTGCTTCACAGGAACTGAAAATGTGGAAGGAAAAAAATTAACATTTAACTTTTTTTTTGCAAACATCTTAATTCAGAACCATTTTTTTTATTTTCACATGTGTAAAAACAGAAATGTAACCATGAATTTTGTTAAGCAATTTCTCCTGAATACGCCAATACCCCATATGTGGGGGTAAACCACTTTTTGGACGCACCGCAGAACTTAGAAGTGAAGGAGCGCCGTTTGACTTTTTCAATGCAGAATTGGTTGGAATTGAGATGGGACGCCATGTCACGTTTAGAGAGCCCCTGATGTGCCTAAACAGTGGAAACTCCCCACAAGTGACATCATTTTGGAAACTAGACCCCTTAAGGAACTTATCTAGATGTGTGGTGAGCACTTTGAACCCCCAAGTGCTTCACAGAAGTTTATAACGTAGAGCCGTGAAAATAAAAAATCGCTTTTGTTTACACAAAAATGATCTTTTCGCCCACAAATTCTTATTTTCACAAGGGTAACAGGAGAAATTAGACCACAAAAGTTGTTGTGCAATTTCTCCTGAGTACGTCGATACCCAATATGTGGGGGTAAATAACTGTTTGGGCGCACGGCAGAGCTCGGAAGGGAAGGAGCGCCGTTTTGGAATGCAGACTTTGATAGAATGGTCTGTGGGCATTATGTTGCGATTGCAGAGCCCCTGATGTACCTAAACAGTAGTAAACCCCCACAAGTGACACCATTTAGGAAACTAGACCCCCCAAGGAACTTATCTAGATGTGTGGTGAGAACTTTGAATGCCCAAGTGCTTCACAGAAGTTTAGAATGCAGAGTCGTGAAAATAAAAAATATTTTTTTTTTCACAAAAAAGATATTGTAGCCCCCAGTTTTTATTTTCACAAAGGTAACAGGAGAAATTGGACTGCAATAGTTGTTGTCCAATCTATCCCGAGTACGCTGATGTGCCATATGTGGGGGTAAACCACTGTTTGGGCGCACGGCAGAGCTCGGAAGGGAAGGAGCGCCGTTTTGAAATGCAGACTATGATAGAATGGTCTGTGGGCGTTATGTTGCGTTTGCAGAGCCCCTGATGTACCTAAACAGTAATAACCCCCCACAAGTGACTCCTTTTTGGAAACTAGACCCCCCAAGGAACTTATATAGATGTGTGGTGAGAACTTTGAATGCCCAAGTGCTTCACAGAAGTTTATAATGCAGAGTCATAAAAAAAAAAAAAAAAAAATTCCACAAAAAAGATTTTGTAGCCCCCAAGTTTTTATTTTCACAAGGGTAACAAGAGAAATTGGACCCCATAAGTTGTTGTCCAATTTATCCCGAGTACGCTGATGCCCCATATGTGGGGGTAACCCACTGTTTGGGCGCACGGCAGAGCTCAGAAGGGAGGGAGCACCATTTGACTTTTTGAGCTCAAAATTGGCTGTCGTGTTTAGAGACCCCCTGATGTACCTAAACAGTGGAAACCCCCAATTCTAGCTCCAACCCAACTCCAACACACACCTAACCCTAATCCCAACCTGATCCATAATCCTAATCACTAACCCTAACCATAATCACAACCCTTACCCCAAAACAACCCTAATGTCAACCCTAACCATAACCCTAATCAAAACCCTAAATCCAACACACACCTAATCCTAATCTCAACCCTAACCTCAAACCTAACCCTAATCCCAATACACCCCTAATCACAACCCTAATCCCAAACCTGACCCTAATCCCAAGCGTAACCCTAATGCCAACCCTAATCCTAATACCAACCCTAATCCGAACCCTAACCCTAATCCCAACTCTAACCCTAACTTTAGCCCCAACCCTAGCCCTAACTTTAGCCCCAACCCTAACCCTAGCCCTAAGGCTACTTTCACACTTGCGTCGTTTGGCATCCGTCGCAATCCGTAGTTTTGGACAAGAAACGGATCCTGCAAATGTGCCCGCAGGATGCGTTTTTTGCCCATAGACTTGTATTGCCGACGGATCGTGACGGATGGCCACACGTCGCGTCCGTCGTGCACTGGATCAGTTGTGTTTTGGCGGACCGTCGGCACAAAAAAAGTCCAATGAAACTTTTTTTGTACGTCGCATCCGCCATTTCTGACCGCGCATGCGTGGCCGTAACTCCGCCCCCTCCTCCCCAGGACATAGATTGGGCAGCGGCTGCGTTGAAAAACTACATCCGCTGCCCACGTTGTGCACAATTTTCACAACGTGCGTCGGTATGTCGGGCCGACGCATTGCGACGGCCCCGTACCGACGTAAGTGTGAAAGAAGCCTAACCCTAAATTTAGCCCTAACCCTACCCCTAACCCTAATTTTAGCCCCAACTGCTGTTCTCCTGCCGGCCAGCAGATGGAGACAGATGGCGGGCGCACTGCGCATGCGCCCGCCATTTTCTTTTGCCAGCGGCCAGGAGGAGCAGCAGGAGGATCCAGGGACACAGGTGAGTATTGTAGGGTCCCCGAATCCCCCTATTTTACTGTCCTCTGATGTGCGATCACATCAGAGGACAGAGAATTACACTTTACTTTTTTTTTTTTTTTGCGGTCGCCGGTAAACAGTTAATTACCGGCAATCGCAAAACAGGGGTCGGTAAAACTGACCCCGATCATGCTCTTTGGGGTCTCGGCTACCCCCGGCAGCCGAGACCCCAAAGTTTCTCGCGGGGCCGGCCGGCGGGCGCAATGCGCATGCGCCCGCCATTTTCAAGATGGCGGCGCCCACCGGGAGACACGAGGAGCACCGGGGGAGACAGGTAAGTATTGGGGGGCTACATGGGACCCCTTTTCTCTGTCCTCCGATGTGCGATCACATCGGAGGACAGAGAAATTAAAAAGATAGCGTTTCTTTTTTTGCGATCGCCGGTAAACGGTTAATTACCGGCGATCGCAAGTGCGGGGTCGGTTAAAAAAACCCCAAATCATGTTCTCTGGGGTCTCGGCTACCCTAGGCAGCCGAGACCCCGGAGAAAATCCGACTCTGGGGGGCGCTATTCACTTTTTCCACAGCGCCGTTAATTAACGGCGCTGTGGTTTAAGTACCCTTAGCGGCCGCCGTTAAAAGGCGTATCGGCGGTCGCTAAGGGGTTAAACCCAATTTTTTTTTTGTTTCTATTTTCACAAGGGTAACAGGAGAAAATGGACCATACAATTTGTGCAATTTCTCCTGAGCATGCCGGAACCCCATATGTGGGGGGAAATCCACTGTTTGTTCCTTTCCAAACCCTGACGTGCACCCAAAGAGCCATTTGACTTTTTGAATGTAAAATTAGCTGGAATAATTAGCGGACGCCATGTTGCGTTTGCAGAGCCCCTGATGTGCCTAAAGAGTGGAAAACTAGACACCTAAGGGAACTTATCTACATGTGTGGTGATGCTTCACAGAGGTTTATAACCTTGAGTAGTAGGAGAAAAAAAAATAAAGATGTTTTTCACACAAAAATGGATTTTAGCCCCCAAAATGTTGCTTTTTCACAAGGGTAACAAGAGAAAATGGACCCCAAAATGTGTTGTGCAATTTCTCCTGAGTACACCGATACCCCATATGTGGTTGAAAACTACTTTTGAGGCAGTGCAAAGCTCAGAAGGGAATGAGCGCCATATTACCGTGCACTGGTTTGAGGGTGCCATGTCACATTGGCAGAGCCCTGAGGTGCCAGAACAGCAGAACACCCATAAGTGACCCTATTTTACAAACTACACCTCTCAATGAATTCATCTAGGGGTGCAGTGATCTTATTGACACCACAGGTGTGCCACAGAATTTTATACCATTGGGCAGTGAAGAAAAAATAATTTACATTTTTACCACCAAAGTTGTGCTGTACAGTACTGCTTAGCCACACGATAAGATTTGGGGGGGATGGAGCTCCATTTGACTCCCTGAGCGCAGCTTTTCCTTGAAAAGTTTTTAGACTCCATATATAGAGCCCCTAAATGCTAGAAAAGCAGAATCCCTGCTCAAGTGACCCCATGTTGAAAATTATATCCTTTTTGGAATTTATCTACAGGTGTAAAGACGATTCTGGCTTCATGGGTGTTTTCCAGAAACATGCAGCAGTGGCTGGAGTGAAAATTGCAAAACTGCCATTGTAGTGACCAGTACATTATGCCCAGCTCATGCTTCTGGAGACATACACCAGTAAATTAGGCGGGCTCTCATCAGTACAGAAATGCCAAACATGTGGGCGCTAAATGTGGATTAGACACACTGGGGCTCAGAAGGGAGGGGGCATTTGGATATGGGAGCGGAGATTTTTTGATCGCTCTCTATTCCGATTTTTGGGAGACAGAATGAACAAAAACCAGCAATTATTTTCACACAGTTCCGCTTTGTCATAAAATTGCAGCAACGGCCCATTTATGTTTTTTGTTATGTTTTGGAGCTTTTACACAATAAAACGTTTATAGAAAAAAATACTTTTACATCCCTTTCTTCTGATGGAGCTGTATGGCAGCTTGTCTCTTGTGGAACAAGATGACGTTTTCAGCTGTACCATTTTTATTTACATATGTCTTTGTTATTGCGTTTTATTGCACTTTTTGTTTGGCGGTATGATAAGTAAAATGGGAGGCAAAAAACAATGCTTTATTTTTTACAGTGGGACAGTTTTAAAGAGATGGTCATACCTGGCACGGCGATACCAAAGGTGTTTTTTTTTTTACTTTTTTATATTGTCCCAGGATGGGATCATCAATGTATAGTGTCAGATTGCTGATCTGATGCTCTACAATGCGTCTGCACTGCAGAGCATCACAACTGCATCGGACAGGCAGGGAAGCAGGCGTGTCAGCTTCTGCTCTTAGCAGGCACTCACAGGCCACCTTCCCTGAAGGCCCCCGCGGTCATCTTGCGGCTGGGGGTCACCAATGGAGACCATCAGCACAACGTAATCACATTGTGTTGTGCTGATGGAAGTACACAAGGAGCCCACTCCCTGTGCGATGCACCTCGATGTCACTGTCACCACTGACAACTTCATCAGAGGGGTTAAACGTTCGTGATTGGTACTAGCATTGCTGCAGGAAGTCAGACCTCATAACAGCTGACAGTCGCACCTAATCGTGGCGCTGTAAATACCTCTTTGCATGAATGCAGATCCCGCAGAGCAGTATATGTACGACGCATGTCGGGAAGGGTTAAGGATGTAACCATTTTTCTCTTTTTTTGTGATCTCATTTTTTCTCCCCTTCTTCCAATGCCCATAACTTTATTTTTTCAGCGAAAACCATATGAGCTCTTATTTGCAGGACAAGCTGTAATTTTGAATGACACCATTCATTTTACCACATAATGTACTACAAAAAAAAATTTCACTACTGAGTTGTTTTCAGAGCATTGCGAGTTAAAAACGATGTGGCAGCGATATTCTTCAGGTCAGTAGGTGCAGAGCTGAAGCAAAAGTGTTTATATTTTCTCATTTCTTAGTTGCAGAGATATTAGCTCGTAAAGTTTAGAGATAGATTCTTGACTGAGGGGCATGTACTTATTCTCTGAATGACTACCAATTATAAGCAAAAGTGTCATGCAGGAGCAAAAAAATGCTTAAAGGGACTCTGTCACCTGAATTTGGCGGGACTGGTTTTGGGTCATATGGGCGGAGTTTTCGGGTGTTTGATTCACCCTTTCCTTACCCGCCGGCTGCATGCTGGCTGCAATATTGGATTGAAGTTCATTCTCTGCCTCCATAGTACACACCTGCGCAAAGCAATCTTGCCTTGCGCAGGCGTGTACTATGGAGGACAGAGAATGAACTTCAATCCAATATTGCAGCCAGCCTGCAGCCAGCGGGTAAGGAAAGGGTGAATCAAACACCCGAAAACTCCGCCCATATGACCCAAAACCAGTCCCGCCAAATTCAGGTGACAGGTTCCCTTTAAACTGCCACATAATCGCTTAGAACTCAGGCTTTTTCCTGTGTGAGACGTTATGCCAGTCTGCTCTCACTGAGGTCATTGCAGAGCTGTGTGTGATAAACCGTAGGGACCTGTAGAACTGAAAAGAATGCGGTTATTACCTTCTTCAGCAATCATCTCAGCGTAGTCAGGGTGAGGGGAGGTGCGGAAAAGGAGAGCAGACAGCGCCGTGAGAGAAGAGCTGCTTGATGTGTTTGTATTGGGGCTCTACCATCCCTGCCCCAAACTGACCGCATGTGATAAAAGCTGAAGCGTTAGTAATCACACCCATCTCTACTCCTGCACTTTGCTCTCAGTGCAGAGCTGTGTGTGATTACAGGGAGAAGAGCAGCCTGTCAGTCATTACATGCCTCACAGGAAAAAGACTGTTCTAAGCTATTGTGCAGACATGACGCCTCCTGCCTAGGATTGGTCAATGTCAAGCAGGGGAAGAAGTACACACCCCATAGAAGAACCTGGTAACGCTATGCTTGACTTGTAACGTTAAACTTTCCAAGGTAATATCTACAAAATAGAGAATTTAAAAAAAATGCTTTATTCAGCTCTGCAGTTACTATTCCATAATGTGGCCAGTTTAACGTGCTCCAACTGGTGAGATGTCTTCTTTAAAGATGATACCAAACATTTATTTTTACTGAGTGGTGGGGGAAAAATGTTGGCTTGCATTTTACTAACACTACATTTATGTCAGCAACAAAGGCAAAAGTGACTGATGAAGTGTGAACCAGCAGCTCCGGGAAGTGAGCGGACAGGAGCATGGGCAGAGCCGCGCATGTCACTGCCCTACTGCACTAACGACTTACCACGGCCATCACCACGCTGAGGGGCTGCAGGGAGCACCTCCAATCATTTACTACTGCAGGTCACAGGTAGAGAGAACGCACAAGCCCCATGTATATAGCTGGCCGACAGAAGTGACAGTTGTCAGTGGTGTGGTCAGATATGCTGGGAACATGACCCAGGACTGGGCAGAACGCAGCACGCCGTGATCCAGAGGGCTACCAAGTTCTCATACAGACAAGGTCACTGGCAACATTTCTGCTATCAGAAAAAGTAAAGGGAAAATGTTAAAATGCTGAACATGTGCCAGAAGCCAGGCAGAGGGGGATTCGGACCTGCTGCTCAATCAGGTCATTCACAATCGGGAAGCTTTGAAAAATATGAATAAAGGTCAATCTACACATTTACAGCAAGTGAAGGCAAACCGTGCGGGAGCCGTCAGCTGACCCCTAACGTGTGACACTTTCCGCAGCTCCAAGGGGTTTTCCCATTTTGTAACCTTACGGCAGATCACTGGGTATATGACCACTATTAGAGACTGCCCAAACTCTGGGACCACCGCCAGTCCTGAGAAAGAGGGGGGTCACAGTGAAAGAGCGGCCCTCAGTTTTTCAGTATTCAGACACGCAGCAGGGACACATCCAATTACAGGGGTTCTTCCTCCAATCAGGTCAAGGAACACTGTGTAAAGCCATCACTTTAAGAGGGGGGGGGGGGGGGGTGATCTGATATTTGTAGGTCTTTTCTCCAGATTTGGGAAAGCAATATTCACCAGGACAGGAGTATATGAGCATATCTCCATAGCCACATGAACATCGGAGCCGTGTTGTTCCGCCTCTGCTCACTTTCCACATCCGGAGCCTATAATAGTGGAGGGGTTGTGACGCAGAGTGTCTGATCCCCAACACTGATGGCCTATCCTGCTATATGGCTGGACACTGCCTCCATCAGTACTGGGGACAATCATTTATATACACCTTCTCACCTCCTCCGGCTCTATCAAGCCACAGCTGTCAGAGAAGGGTGGAGATTGGGGAAATCAGGTGAGAAGGTGCGTATAAACGATGGGCCCCGCTGTGCAGCACCGAGCAGCGGACTGAGCTTCAACAGTGATTTCATTGCTTGCATGAGAGGCTGAAATCTTATCCTGATCGTATACGGACACTCCGCGGGCGCACACACACTCCGTGGGGGGCGGACATGGACACTACGAGTGTATATGGACAGTGCACGGCATATGGACACTAGCGAGCACATACGCGGCGCACACTATGCGAGTTCTGTACACTACGAGTGTATATGCACAGTGCATGGGCAGCACGGTGGCGCAGTGGTTAGCACAACAGCCTTGCAGCGCTGGAGTCCTGGGTTCAAACCCCACCCAGGACAACATCTGCAAAGAGTTTGTATGTTCTCTCCGTGTTTCCTCCGGTTTCCTCCCACACTCCAAATACATATTGATAGGGAATTTAGATTGTGAGCCCCAATGGGGACAGTAATGATAAGGTGTGCAAAAACTGTAAAGCGCTGCGGAATATGTTAGCGCTATATAAAAAAAAAAAATAAAAAAAATAAAATTAGTGCATGGCTACACAAGCGCATACAGACAGTGCACACACTGCGTGTATATGGACAGTGCATGTCATACGGACACGGTGCACACTATGCAGGCAAATGCGGACATGGCACACACAGCGAGTGTATATGGAGAGTACAAGAACCACGCACGCGCGCACACACCACCACCGCCACACGCGGCACACACACACCACCGCCATACGTGGACGCGGCACACACACACCACACGTGGACGCGACCGCCACACGTGGACGCGGCACACACCACACCGCCACACATGGACGCGGCGCACACACACCACCGCCACACGTGGACGCGGCACACACACCACCGCCACACGTGGACGCGGCACACACACCACCGCCACACGTGGACGCGGCACACACACCACCGCCACACACCACACCGCCATACGTGGACGCGGCACACACACACACCACCGCCACACGTGGACGCGGCACACACACCACCGCCACACGTGGACGCGACACACACACCACCGCCACACGTGGACGCGACACACACACACCACCGCCACACGTGGACGCGGCACACACACACACCACCGCCACACGTGGACGCGGCACACACCACACTGCCATACGTGGACGCGGCACACACCACACTGCCATACGTGGACGCGACACACACACCACCGCCACACGTGGACGCGACACACACACACCACCGCCACACGTGGACGCGGCACACACACACACCACCGCCACACGTGGACGCGGCACACACCACACTGCCATACGTGGACGCGGCACACACCACACTGCCATACGTGGACGCGGCACACACCACACTGCCATACGTGGACGCGGCACACACACACACCACCGCCACACACACACACCACCGCCACACGTGGACGCGGCACACACACACACACCACCGCCACACGTGGACGCGGCACACACACACACCACCGCCACACGTGGACGCGGCACACACACACACCACCGCCACACGTGGACGCGGCGCACACACACACCACCGCCACACGTGGACGCGGCACACACACCACCGCCACACACCACACCGCCATACGTGGACGCGGCACACACACACACCACCGCCACACGTGGACGCGGCACACACACCACCGCCACACGTGGACGCGACACACACACCACCGCCACACGTGGACGCGACACACACACACCACCGCCACACGTGGACGCGGCACACACACACACCACCGCCACACGTGGACGCGGCACACACACACACCACCGCCACACGTGGACGCGGCACACACACCACCGCCACACACCACACCGCCATACGTGGACGCGGCACACACACACACCACCGCCACACGTGGACGCGGCACACACACCACCGCCACACGTGGACGCGACACACACACCACCGCCACACGTGGACGCGACACACACACACCACCGCCACACGTGGACGCGGCACACACACACACCACCGCCACACGTGGACGCGGCACACACCACACTGCCATACGTGGACGCGGCACACACCACACTGCCATACGTGGACGCGACACACACACCACCGCCACACGTGGACGCGACACACACACACCACCGCCACACGTGGACGCGGCACACACACACCACCGCCACACGTGGACGCGGCACACACCACACTGCCATACGTGGACGCGGCACACACCACACTGCCATACGTGGACGCGGCACACACCACACTGCCATACGTGGACGCGGCACACACCACCGCCACACGTGGACGCGGCACACACCACACTGCCACACGTGGACGCGGCACACACCACACTGCCATACGTGGACGCGGCACACACCACACTGCCATACGTGGACGCGGCACACACCACCGCCACACGTGGACGCGGCACACACACACACCACCGCCACACGTGGACGCGGCACACACACACACCACCGCCACACGTGGACGCGGCACACACACACACCACCGCCACACGTGGACGCGGCACACACACACACCACCGCCACACGTGGACGCGGCACACACACACACACACCACCGCCACACGTGGACGCGGCACACACACACACACACCACCGCCACACGTGGACGCGGCACACACACACCACCGCCACACGTGGACGCGGCACACACACACCACCGCCACACGTGGACGCGGCACACACCACCAGTCCAGGATCTGTCAACAATGGCCGCCATCAGTCACTGACAGCCTGCAGGGGTCTTCACACCAGGGAGAAACTGACAACGCACAGTAGGAAGTTACAGAACTTTGCAGGAGGAAATGCACAGAACCTGCCCCGGCCACAGTGCCGGAGCGGTACCGCCGGGTGACGGGCAGCAGCTGACAGCAGAGAACAATAGCTGCCCGGTCTCCAGGGCCCTGCTGTCATTGTGTGCTCAGCGGCAGGAAGCGGCCCCCTCCTCCCCGCCTCCCTGACGTGCCCGCAGCCGCTCTTACCGGGAAGGCCCGGATCCGCATCTTCGTGTCCTTCCTGCTGCCGGTGCCTTTGCTGAGGTTCGACATGTCGGCGGCTGCTCGTCGTCCTCTCTCGGCCCCGGGGCCCCTCCTTGTCTCCCGTCGGTGTGAGGAGGCCCCGGGCCAGGCCTAGCAGAGACCTCGGTAGTCGTGTACCGTCCTCTAGCCAGGCCGGATTCCCAGCAGCGCGGCTGGAAGGACGCAGGATTCCGGACCGGAACTACTGTACTCGGCGCTGACTAAACCTCCGCGATGGCGGACTAGCATCCCCTCACTCAGCTAGCTCGGCCGGGGGAGGAGCCTGCGAGCAGGGAGGATCTCGCGAGACTTCACACCTCTCCCACAGGGCCCTCCTCTTTAGCCCTGTGTGCTGCGAGCTGTCAGTGACTAGAGGTGAAGCCGGCGCGGCGCCATGTTTGCGCTCTTATTACAGCTGCAAAGCAAGGAAGAGTCTGATAGGGCGATAGACGGCAGCGCTCTGGCCCCGCCCACTTGCGTGATTCCTTTGGTCCCGCCCACC
This sequence comes from Ranitomeya imitator, assembly GCF_032444005.1. Taxonomy (NCBI): domain Eukaryota; kingdom Metazoa; phylum Chordata; class Amphibia; order Anura; family Dendrobatidae; genus Ranitomeya; species Ranitomeya imitator. The sequence continues at coordinate 553,003,510 of NC_091286.1, read as the reverse complement.
TGACGTCCTGCTATTTGTATGATGCTGTCAGCCGTGCGTCCAGTGTTTTAGCAACTTTATTAATACGTGCGGCGGCGAACAAGCTGACATTCAGCGGTCGGTGACCTGGGAGCCCTCATTGTCGGCGCTCGGTTCCTGACTGGATAAACTATCGGTGAGCCCAGCAGTCAGAATCGGCGGTAATTCGGTCCGACTAGAATCAAAGGTTGAACATTGCTAAATGTTTATTAAATATCTGATATTTTTATAAATAAAATCAAAACTAACATAAAGTACAACGTGTCATGAAAACCCCGTCTGACAGTCACAGGGATATATAGAAACGTTACAGTTATCACCACATACCTCGGCACAGGTCAGATTTAAAAAAAAAAAAATAGCTTGGTCACTGAAGGGTTAAAGGGACTCTGTCATCAGGTGTTTGTCACATAGTCTGAGAGCAGCATGATGTAGGGACAGAGACCCTGATTCCAGTGACGTATCGCTTACTGGGCTGCTTGCTGTAGTTTTACTTTCAGAATATTATTACTAGAGCGGACTACTAAAGCTGCTGCCGTGTAGAGCGACCCCGCCCACACCACTGACTCAGCTTTCTGCCTATGCAGAGTGTACACCACTGCGAATCAGTGATGAGGGCGGGGGTCGGTCTGCATGGCGGCAGCTTTACCGGTCCGCTAGTAACTCTAGTAATAACCTTCCTGCATCATGCTGCTCTCAGATGGTGGAGCAAAAGCTTGATGATCGCTTCCCTTTACGTTTATTAATAAATCTTTTTTGTTTCTCATTTTTCGCATCCATATATTAAAAATATCACAAATCTTGCAATTCTCTAGCTCTAGAATCAGCCTCTTACTTGGACTATTGCAGCAATAGACTGACTCAGATCCTATAAAAGTGTTATCTGATGATGCTGTAATCTGGGCAAAGGCCATTGTGAAGAGAGGGGGAGGAGGTGAGTTGTGACATCACGTATTGTCATTCTGAGTTGTTATCTGCCATTGTAATCCTTTACGGGCTCTTTAGCTAAATATTGTCCTATACATGAATAGTTACCGTGTGTTGTCATTACACTACAATACTACACGTATACATATATGTCTCTTGGCATCACAGTCTTGGCCCTATCCTGGATCTCATCATACCTAACAGACCGGACATTCAGCGCCTCCTCCTCACCTCGCCCCCTATCTGTCGGAGTCCCACAAGGTTCAGTCCTAGGGCCCCTGCTCTTCTCCATTTACACCTTTGGCCTGGGACAGCTCATAGAATCTCATGGCTTTCAGTATCACCTCTATGCTGATGACACACAGATCTACTTCTCTGGACCACTTATCACCTCCCTTCTAACCAGAATCCCTCGATGTCTGACCACTATTTCATCCTTCTTCTCCACTAGATTTCTAAAACTTAACATGGACAAAACAGAATTCATCATCTTTCCCCCATCTCACGCGACCCCCCCAACAGACCATCCATTAAAGTAAATGGCTGCCCACTCTCCCCAGTCCCACAAGATTGCTGCCTCGGGGTAATCCTTGAGGCCGGCGTCACACTCAGCGTATGGAAATACGGTCCATTTTTTACGGCCGTAATACGCAGAAATGTCCCCAAAACAGTGATCCGTAGGCAGGGTGTGGCAGCGTATTTTGCGCATGTCATCCTCCGTATGTAATCCGTATGAAATCCGTACAGCGAGATTTTCTCGCAGGCTTGCAAAACGGGCATACAATGGATCCATGACCTGTAGTTACCTCGAGTCGCGGTCATATGAACTCGAGCCTGGGAACTTTTCAGAATATTTTCCCAGGCTCGAGTTCATATGAGGACATCCAGCAGAGGGCGCCTCACCGCGACTTGAGGTAACTACAGGTCATTCCCCTACATTCCATTCATTCCCTGGGTTTTTACAGGCAGGGCCAGCTGCATTAGCAGAGCTCCTGGGTGTAAAATTAGTTAACCCCTTCAGATGGATTTACAGCGTGGGACATGACTGAACGACGGAAGGTGTGGAATATTGTTGTTTGTTTTGTTTAACTTTGCTTCAGGTGACAAGGGTCTTCAGGTGGATTACCAGTATAATAAAATTTTAAAACACCCTGTGTCTTTATTTCATTAAAATACCTTGTAATAATGTGTGTGTGTGTTTTCGTAACCATTTCATACTATTGGATTAATAATAGATAGATGTCATAATTGACGCCTCAACATTATTAATCTGGCTTAATGTCACCTTACAATAGCAAGGTGACATTAACCCTTCATTACCCCATATCCCACCGCTACACGGGAATGGGACGAGAGTGGCCAAGTGCCAGAATAGGCGCATCTTCCAGATGTGCCTTTTCTGGGGTGGCTGGGGGCAGATGTTTTTAGCCGGGGGGGGGGGGGGGGGGGGGCAATAACCATGGTCCTTCTCTAGGCTATTAATATCTGCCCTCAGTCACCGGCTTTACTACTCTGGCGGAGAAAATTGTGCGGGAGCCCACGCCAATTTTTTCCGCGATTTAACCCTTTAATTGAATAGCTAGAGACACCAAATTTTACACACATAAAGTTCTAACATTACTAAAGAGGAATATGTAATAAAAGAAGGGATATGAGATGGTTTACTGTATGTAAACCATGTCTCATATCATGTCGGGTTTTAGAAGGAGAGAGGAAAAGCCGGCAATTGAATTACCGACTTTTCTCCTATCTAGCGCTGTAATATGATGAAATATTAATATATATATATGTGTGTGTGTGTCTCACTGACATATATATATATATATATATATATATACCCCTATACTATGTGTACACATTTATTCTACCTATTCTATTCTAACCTGTCAGTGTGATTTTACTGTACACCGTACTGAATTGCCGGCTTTTCTCTAGAACACCGCTGCGTATTTCTCGCAAGTCACACTGTTGGTCCGTGTGTAATCCGTATTTTTTTCGCCCCCATAGACTTTCATTGGCGATTTTTTTTTTTGCACAATACGCTGACAAACGCAGCATGCTGCGATTTTCTACGGCCGTATAATACGGATCAGTAAAATACGGCAGATAGGAGCTTGGCCATAGAGAATCATTGTACCGTGTGCAATCCGTATTTTCTGCACCTCTCATATGTCTGTAAAACACGGTAGTGTGAGGCCGGCCTGACTCTGATCTCTCTTTCAAACGACATATCCAAGCCCTTTCCACTTCCTGCTGACTCCAACTCAAAGATGTTTCCCTGATCCGTACATTCCTCAACCAAGAATCTGCAAAAATCCTAGTCCATGCCCTCATCATCTCTCACCTTGACTACTGCAACCTCCTGCTCTATGGCCTCCCCTCTAACACTATCGCACCCCTCCAATCTATTCTAAACTCTGCTGCCCGACTAATTCACCTGTCCCCCCGCTATTCCCCGGCTTCTCCCCTCTGTCAATCCCTTCACTGGCCCCCCATTACCCAGAGACTCTACTACAAAACCCTAACCATGACATACAAAGCCATCCACAACCTGTCTCCTCCATACATCTGTGACCTCGTCTCCCAGTACTTTCCTGCACGCAACCTTCGATGCTCACAAGATCTCCTTTGTTATGATGCGGTGGTCTAGGAGCAACATGGAACGAGCTCTGAAGGAAGTTGTAACTGTACTGACCGCAGTCCCTAAGCTCAACACAACACTAGAAGTAGCCGTGGAATGCTCCTAACTCTCCCTAGGCATCTTGTCACAGCCTAAGAGCTAACTACCCCTAAAGACAGAAGCAGGAAAACTATCTTGCCTCAGAGAAAATCCCCAAAGGATAGATTAGCCCCCCACAAATAATGACTGTGAGTGGAGAGGAAAAAGACATACACAGAATGAAACTAGGATGAGCACAGGAGGCCAGTCTAGCTTGATAGATAGGACAGGATGGAATACTGTGCGGTCAGTATAAAACACTACAAAAATCCACGCAGAGTTTACAAAAAATCTCCACACCTGACTAAAGGTGTGGAGGGTAAATCTGCTTCCCAGAGCTTCCAGCAAGACAGAATTAATTCATACTGATAACGCTGGACAAACATAGAAAGCACTGAACGGATAAGTCCACAATCTGTGAACAGAAAAGCGCAAGCAAAAACTTAGCTTTGCAGAACTGGTCAGGATAACAGGGAAATCCAAAGAGATGTGAATCCAACCAGGGACCATTTACAAGTGGCACTGGCTGAAGGAACAGCCAGGCCTAAATAGCAGAGCAGAAGAGACGATAAGTGGAGGCAGCTGATGACAGCTAACTCCAAGGAGCAGCCATACCACTTGAAACCACAAGAGGGAGCCCAAGAGCAGAACTCACAAAAGTGCCACTTACAACCACCGGAGGGAGCCCAAGAGTGGAATTCACAACACTCCTTCTCTACTCCCCTCTTATCTCCTCTTCCCATAATCGTATACAAGATTTCTCTCGCGCATCACCCCTACTCTGGAACTCTCTAACACAACATATCAGACTCTCACCTACTTTGGAAAGCTTCAAAAAAGAGCCTGAAGACCTACCTCTTCCGACAAGCCTACAACCTGCAGTAACCACCGATCGACCAAACCGCTGCATGACCAGCTCTACCCTCACCTACTGTATCCTCACCCATCCCTTGTAGATTGTGAGCCTTCACGGGCAGGGTCCTCTCTCCTCCTGTACCAGTTATGACTTGTACTGTTTATGATTACTGTACTTGTTTTTATTATGTATACCCCTCCTCACATGTAAAGCACCATGGAATAACTGGCGCTATAATAATAAATAATAATAATAATAATAATATGTGACACTTTTGGATATCTTTTCCTCATATTGCTCCACCCTCCTTTACTATGGAGACACTACAATACAAGAATTAAAAAAGCTATACAAATTTTTGTCAAAAAATATATCTTTTCATCTTTTACATTTTAAAATTTACAAAAAAGGAAAATTGTCTGATTCAAAAGTTTGGGCATCCTTCATGGTTAATACCTATGACATCCACTATATAATTGTCTAAGGGTCACTTCCGTCTTTCTGTCTGTCTATCCTTCTGTCTGTCATGGATATTCATTGGTTGCGGCCTCTGTCTGTCATGGAATCCAAGTCGCTGATTGGTCTCACCAGCTGCCTGTCATGGCTGCGGCGACCAATCAGCGACGGCCACAGTCCGATTAGTCCCTCCCCTGCAGTCAGCGCCCGGCGCCCCCATACTTCCCTCCAGTCACCGCTCACACAGGGTTAATGCCAGCGGTAACGGACCGCGTTATGCCACGGGTAACTCACTCCGTTACCAACGCTATTAACCCTGTGTGACCAAGTTTTTACTATTGATGCTGCCTATGCAGCGTCAATAGTAAAAACATCTAATGTTAAAAATAATTTAAAAAAATAAAAAATCATTATATACTCACCTTTCGCGACGCTCCGGTGACCGCTCCATGCAAGCGGCAGGTTCCGGTGCCAAGGATGGGAGAAGGACCTGCCATGATCAAGAAATCAGAATAAACCTTTCCCGTTTTAGGTCAGTTAGGATTACCATAACTATTAACATTTGCCAAATGCCAGAATAATGAGAGAGAGAGAGAATGTTTTAAGGCATTTTTATTACTTACTGCAAAGTCCAAAGTTTACATACATTTCATTAGCATTTGGTACCATTGCCCTTAAACTGAATGACTTGGGTCAAAGGTTTGGGATATCCTGCCACAAGCTTCTCACAATAGTTGGTTAGAATTTGTGCCCGTTCTTCCTGACAAAATTGGTGTAACTGTTCGCCTTGCTCGCACCGGCCTTTTCAGCTTTGCTCATACATTTTCAATAGGATTGAGATCAAGGCTTTTTGATGGCCACTCCAAAACATTGACTTTGTTATCCTTAAGCCACTTTGTTACCATTTTGGCAGTATGCTTCAGGTCATTGTCCATTTAGAAGACCCATTTCCACCCAAGCTTTAACTTTGCTGATGTCTTGATGTGTTTCTTCAGTATTTCCACATAATCATCTTTTCTCATGATGCCATCTATTTTGCGAAGGGCACCAGTCCCTCCTGCAGCAAAACAACCCCACAACATGATGCTGCCACCCCCATGTTTCACAGTTGGAATGGTGTTCTTAGGCTTCCAAACTTCTCCCTTTTTCCTCCAAATGTAACGATGATCATTTTGCCCCAAAAGTTAAATTCTAGTTTCATCAGACCACAGGACATGTCTCGAAAAATTAAGGTCTTTGTTCCTGTGTGCATTTGCAAACATTAATCTGTTTTTTTTTTATGTTTCTTTTGGAGTGATAGCTTCTTCCAGGCAGAGTGGCCTTTCTGTCCATGTTGAAACAGTTTTCTTTTCACTGTGGATAGTGACACAATCTTACCAGCTCCCGTCATCTTCACAGGGTCTTTTGCTTTTGTCCTTGGGTTGATATGCTCATGACGGACCAAAGCACGTTCATCTCTAGGACATAGAACCCGTCCGCTTCCTGAGCGGTATGATGGCTGGACATTCCCATCTTGTCTGTGCTTTTGTATAATTGTTTGTACAGATGAACGAGGCACCTTCACATATCTTGAAATTTATTTGTTTAGACTTTATCGTGATGCTACACAAAGAAACAGTGTCTTTTAGGCTGGGTTCACATTGCGTTAATGGCAATGAGCTGACGGCATCCGTTACATAGCGGCACTAACGCTATGTAACGGATGCGTTAGCGCACCCATTGACTGCCATTATGTAGCGCGTCGCTAACGCATATCATAATCGGCATGCGTTAGCGATGTGCCGTCATTCTGTGATGGACCCTCGGACGCGGTCTGCAGCGTTTCGGGGTCCGTCACCACTAGCACAGATGGAGCATCTGCGCTAGCGTGATCACATGATGCGATCTTTAAAAGGCACTTGCATTGTGCAGTCCGTTTAACGCATGCATTGACGGACTGCACTAACGCAATATGAACCTGGCCTTAGGTAGGTGTGCATTAAAATGCATCCACAGGTATGTCTCTAATTAACTCAGAGGTTGCTAAAAAAAAAAACTTCCAAATACATGACATCATCATATGGGTAGTCCAGAATTGTTTAATGTACACTTTTGACTTTGCAGTAAGTAATAAAAATGCCTTAAACATTCTCTCTCATTTTTCTGGCATTTGGCAAATATTATTAATTATGGTAATCCTAATTGACCTAAAATGGGAAAGGTTTATTCTGGTTTCATGTTAGATATTGAGAAAAACATGCATATGTTTCTTTTTATATAGTGTTTGTAAACTTCTGGTTTCAACTGTATGTACTATGCATGTGTGACCACCACTCCATTCAAAGGGGGACATTGGACTCCCACACTAATTATATATGGAGGTCTTAGGCTAGTTTCACACTAGCGTTCGGCAGGGCTGCGGACGAAAGCCTTCTTCCTCCATGAAGCCCCACCCACTGCCGCGCCTCTTCCTTCAGCTCCGCTTACATCTGCATGCATCCTGCGTACCCGATCTTTAACATTGGGTACGCAGGCCACGCGGATGTATGCGGATGCCTCTGCATGCGTCGACTTGACGCTGCGATGACCTGCGTCAAACGCAACATGCTGCATTTTGTTGCGGTCGGCGCAGCTTCAAAATGACGCAAGCAGAGGCATCCGCATACATCCACGTGGCCTGAGTACCCAGTGCTAAAGGTAAGGTACGCAGGACGCCTGTGCAGCGCCCCAGAGTCCTGGTCGTTGCAGTAATGTTATTCTTCCACCAGGGGGAGTGATGTTACGTCTGAGGGCAATGAAGGAGATCTTCTGTCCAGATATCACAACCACAAAACACACTTCACACTCCAGTCTGCCAGGAGGAGCCATGCTTCTATCTATTAGGGTACTCCTCACACTTAGGTAAAACTGGTGGGTTGGTTAGGAAGTTAGGAGAAGCTGACTGGGCTTCACCCAGACAGAAGCTGACTGGGGGGAGTAGGAGATAGTCAGTGAGTCCCGACCGATTTTGGCAGAGGCTGGTTGGAGTGGGTTCCAACCAGCTCCAAACTGCGGCCTGTGGAAGACGAAGGTACACGGAGCTGCCCCTGCATCCCATACGGCAGCATTCTAAGAAAGGACACGAAAGGAATTGTGTTGCAGTGAGTGAGCAACAAAGTCATAGCAAAAGGAGAGGGAGTAAGGATCTCTATGTCGTTACTTCAGAGACTGGCAGGACAGTTGATTCCACGTCGGCTGCCCGACCATATACCCAGGAGGCAGGGTGGCAACTTGTGGGGGCTGGGGGCGTCTCTAGGGTCCCTATAAAAAGCCTCAGGCCACCAGTCATACGGGTTTGGCCTATCCGTCAGGGGAACAGAGAGAAGAGACTTAACATCTACAATAGTTGTGAGGACCTTACTGAGTTGCTCAGCAGGGAGTTACTATAATGCCCAGGCGCTAGAGGAAGGCTATTGAATTCCACGTGGATAAGGGGACTTCGGATTTGCCTTCAGACCGGTCGCACTCTGCCTACCCTGTGGTCCCTACCGTGGACTGTGGATGCTGAAGCCTTCAGTAAAGATAAAGAGACTGCAACCTTGTGTCCTCGTTCTTCACTGCGCCTTACATGATCCACCATCTACACTCTGGGAAGCCCTGGGGACATACTTCACCTGTGGGAAGGTATACCATCTAGCTGCCATAACATCACCCCAGCGGACCCCTAAGCAGCGTCGGTCACCCTGACCGAATACCACAGGTGGCGTCACAAACATTATCCGTTTAAAGACCTTTCCCCCACAACTCACAGCGGACGTTTCCCTAGGGCCACGGACCGGGTCAGCCACCGTGACATCCCCACTGAGTACAGAAGAAGGGCCCGGATCCGAGTACCACACAGCCCTGGCGGGGCGCTCCACATGCAGACGTAGGCAGAGCTGAAGGAAGAGGTGCGGCAGTGGGCGGGGCTTCACGGAGGAAGAAGCGGTGCGATTCCCAGCATTTTACTGTCTGTGGAACTGACAGAGCTCAGGTTGGTTATCTCCAGCAGTACTATAGACCTTGAATTGAGTGACCACTATTCCATGCAAATAGGGGACACTGGAGCCGCTAATGGGATACATTTGTTATTTCCTAGGCTATGGATAGGTGGTAAGTGTAGATCGTAGGCCTAATCCTTTAGTTGCCACAATGTTTACATGCTTATTTCAATGAGTGCTGTGCAAAAGCTTTTCTTTTTATCCTTTTAACTGGACATTGAAAAGCAGCTAAGGAATAAGATGCTAAATAATCAATAATGTATCCTGAAAACACTTTTTAATCATAGTTTTCCACAGTGATATTGGTCCTTTTCATTCTTGATGATCTTTTTGTTGACAGTTTCCTAAAAAAAAGTAATGCACAGAAAAAAAAACCAGAACAGTATGTATTAGAGAGTAAAGCAACATTTTGCAGGTGTGGGGAAGAGAGGTACACTGCCGACATTACCTGTTAGGGCAGGGAACACGCTCTAATGACTCACGACTCTTTATGGCTGGAGGCTTGCTACAGTTTCATAATGCCAAGGTTGACTCATTACAGTATAATAGAATGGCCTCTGCCTTGTGCAGAAATGTCACATTTTACATTTATTGTAATTATTAATATGCTCCATGCAGTGGCGCAACTATAATAGGTGCAGATATTGCAATCAGTCACGTTTAGCCATGGAAATATGTATGTTACAATGCAGATAACAGGTGATGGCTGATACCCTCCTGCAAGCCCTCAAATGCTGCAGTCAGTACTGTCAAGGTAACCCCTTCCAAGAAGAGCCAATTTGGGTTCAGATGCAAACGATCTCCAATCTGTCATAATTGGTTCAAATTAAATAAATATGATGCATCGTAGATAAGAAAATAACACACAGCCAGTGTTTGTCAGTGTACAATTCTTGTCTGCCCTCAGATCCCAAGCAATAAGTATTTTATTGCACCCCCAGATGAAAGGGGAATGGCTAAGTATGTTACCTAAGAAAGTACCTTGGGAATAACAATGCCGTAAATTATGGATTCTGCTGAATTCCTTGAAACTGGCTGTGTCCAGTTTCCTATGCCTTCTATAACAAAGAAAACTTAACACAAAGAGACCGATATCAGAGAAAGCATCCTGTTTTATTGCTTTTATGAATAAGTTATAAAGCTCATACTAAAATACAGAATTATCAGAGATATATAGGGATATTTAATTGTCTACATAATAATCAAAGCAAAGTATAACTATTTATCATAACAATACTGACTACAGCATCTAAGCAGTTAGGCCTCCTTCACACGTCCTGATGATTCCTGGACAGGAAAAACCAGTACTGGTGAGATCCGTGGTCCGTGTCCGTGTTCCAGCCATACGTACATGTGTGACATCCGTGTCTCTGTGTGCTGTCCGTGATCCGTGTCTCTGTATTTCACATCCGTGAACCATCCATATGTCCTTGTGATACGTAACAGCCCGTGGGAAAAGCAGTACAGTTCACGGTGATCCCAGGTTCCGGCTGCTGAAGGCAGCTCTCATCTTTGTCGCCTGGTCGCGCTGATCTTAGAGTGGCCAGGATACAATGATGGAAGTTGTATTCAGCAGCAGCTGGGTAACTCCTGTTTGAAATAAGGAATTAAATTAAAAAACGGCAAGAGCTCCCACATGATTTTCATAACCAGCAGAGGGAAAACCCACAAGTAGGGGCAGATGTTAATAACCTGGGAGAAGGGACAAAAAAAGTTACATTGAACTTTTCTTTGCGTCGCGTCCGCCAAAACACGACGGATCATCCGTCGCGATCCGTCGCTAATACAAGTGTATGGGCAAAAAACGCATCCTGCAAGCACATTTGCAGGATCCATTTTTTGCACATCATAACAACGGATTGCGACGGAGGACAAAAGACGGAAGTGTGAAAGTAGCCTTAACAGCAGCCCAGATTAGAGACCAGGTCAATGCCACACAACTGTTAAGAGGAGACTTTGTGCAGCAGGCCTTCATGGTAAAATAGCTGCCAGGAAACCACTGCTAAGGACAGGCAACAAGCAGAAGAGACTTGTTTGGGCTAAAGAACACAAGGAATGGACATTAGACCAGTGGAAATCTGTGCTTTGGTCTGATGAGTCCAAATTTGAGATCTTTGGTTCCAACCACTGTGTCTTTGTGCGACGCAGAAAAGGTGAAAAGAATGGACTCTACATGCCTGGTTCCCACCATGAAGCATGGAGGAGGAGGTGTGATGGTGTGGGGGGGCTTTGCTGGTGAAATTGTTGGGGATTTATTCAAAATAGAAGGCATACTGAACCAGCATGGCTACCACAGCATCTTGCAGCGGCATGCTATTGCACCCGGTTTGCATTTAGTTGGACCATCATTTACTTTTCAACAGGACAATGACCCCAAACACACCTCCAGTGCTAAGCATCTCTGGGAACTCCTTCAAGATTGTTGGAAGACCATTCCTGGTGACTACTTCTTGAAGCTCATCAAGAGAATGCCAAGAGTGTGCAAAGCAGTCATCAAAGCAAAAGGTGGCTACTTTGAAGAACCTAGAATATAAGACATAATTTCTGTTTCACACTTTTTTGTTAAGTATATAATTCCACATGTGTTAATTCATGGTTTTGATGCTTTCAGTGTGAATGTACGATTTTCATAGTCATGAAAATGCAGAAAAATCTTTAAATGAGGTGTGTCCAAACTTTTGGTCTGTACTGCATATATATGTTTTTCGATTTTTTTTGTGATTAAAAAAAAAGATTTTTCTAATTTTTTTTTACTTTTTTACCTACTTTTTTCACTTTTTGCAGCCTGATCGTAATTATAAAGCATAGCAACGCAGGAGCATTTCTATCTTTATAACTGTCAGTGCTGTTCGTGTTCTTAAGGTACCTTCACACATAACGATATTGTTAACGATATCGTTGCTATTTGTGACGTAGCAACGATATCGTTAATGAAATCGTTATGTGTGACAGCGACCAACGATCAGGCCCCTGCTGGGAAATCGTTGGTCGCTGAAGAAAGTCCAGAACTTTATTTCGTCGCTGGACTCCTGCTGACATCGCTGGATCGGCGTGTGTGACACCGATCCAGCGATGTCTTCACTGGTAACCAGGGTAAACATTGGGTAACTAAGCGCAGGGCCGCGCTTAGTAACCCGATGTTTACCCTGGATACCATGCTAAAAGTAAAAAAAAACTAACACTAGATACTTACCAAACGCTGTCTGTCCTCCAGCGCTGTGCTCTGCACTCCTCCTGTACTGGCTGTGAGCCGGAAAGCAGAGCGGTGACGTCACCGCTCTGCTTTCAGGCTCACAGCCAGTACAGGAGGAGAGCAGAGAAGCAGAGCGCAGCGCTGGAGAACAGACAGCGGTAGGTAAGTATCTAGTGTTTGTTTTTTTTTACTTTTAGCATGGTAACCAGGGTAAACATCGGGTTACTAAGCGCGGCCCTGCACTTAGTTACCCGATGTTTACCCTGGTTACCGGCATCGTTGGTCGCTGGAGAGCGGTCTGTGTGACAGCTCTCCAGCGACCAAACAGCGACGCTGCAGCGATCCGGATCGTTGTCGGTATCGCTGCAGCGTCGCTTAATGTGAAGGGGCCTTTAGTGTTATGATCGGACACACAGATTTTTAAAACCCATATCTGTGTATCATTCAGTGAAACTGAGTCCATGTTCTGCCTCCTTAAAACAAGACACAGCACAAAGAGATATGCAAAGCATGTGTGAATGTACCTTTGGCTGACCTCCGTGGTTTTTTTTTTTGTTACAAAAATCCATGGAACACACTGCAATGCTAGTTTTTTTTTTATAAATAAAAGAATCTCTCTTTATCTATATATTTTTTATTATATATATATATATATATATAAATTGCAAAGTCACAAAAAGCAATCCAAAATACCACGGCCGAGGAGAACCAAGATCTCGCTCCCAAAATAAATGCATTAATGCAAAGTACATGGAACAGATGGAATACTCCCATATAATAAGAAACACCAGAAACAATTGGGGTACATAGACCACCGCAAAGTAGATAAAATCTGAAAAGTTTATTGAATCAATACAAACAGTAATAGCCATACATATTGGCAACAAGGAAGGGAATAGGTGTAGAGACATGAGTCGCCCAGCCAGGGCAGTGGGGTACTCTGTACCGGGTCCGGTCTCAAGGGGGATGTCTCAGTGGCTGTGACCCGGTCTGTGACCCTGGGGCTCAACGTTAAAGGGGAACGGTCATTAAAGGGGAAAATGTTTATGAGTCTGTCGTGACGCCACCTGTGCTGTTCGGTCAGTAGTGGGGTCGACGCTGCATTGAAGGGGTCCCACAGGTGAAGCAGGGTCCTATGGTGTGTGGCCAAGATGATGGTATGTGCTGATGAATACATGGAGGAGACAAGTTGTAAGTCTTTACCTGGTTTACTGTAGTTGGCAGGACACAGTCCAGGGTACCAGGCACAGATGATAGTGGTCCAGGCCGGCCAAGAGTTTCCTCTAATGTTGGGGCTTTTTTAGCAACAAAGCGAATTTCAGTCTTTCAATATACACACGTGGTCAAAATTGTTGGTACCACTCGTTTAATGACATAAAAACCCACAATGGTCACAAAAATAAATTGAATCTGAAAAAAGTAATAAGAAATAAAAAATTCTGTGAAAATGAACAAATGAAAGTCAGACATTACTTTTCAGCCATGCTTCCACAGAATTTAAAAAAATAAAATAAAATAAAACATGAAATAGGCCTGGAGAGAAATGATGGTGCCCTTAACTTAATATTTTGTTGGACAACCTTTTGAGGCAATCACTGCAATCAAACGATTCCTGTAACTGTCAATGAGACTTCTGCACCTCTCGACAGGTGTTTTGGCCCACTCCTGAAGACCAAACTGCTCCAGTTGTCTCGTATTTGAAGGTTGCCTTTTCCAGACAGCCTGTTTCAGCTCTTTCCAAAGATGCTCAATAGGATTTAGGTCAGGGCTCATCGAAGGCCACTTCAGAATAGTCCAATGTTTTCCTCTTAGCCATTCTTGGGTGTTTTCTAGCTGTGTGTTTTGGGTCATGTATCCTGTTGCAAGACCCATGGCTTGCGACTGAGACCAAGCTTTCTGACACTGGGTAGCACATTTCTCTCTAGAATCCCTTGATAGTCTTGAGATTTCATTGTAACCTACACAGATTCTAGACACCCTGTGGTAGATGCAGCAAAGCAGCCCCAGAATGTAACAGAGCCTCCTCTATGTTTCACAGTAGGTAGTGTTCTTTTCTTGATATGCTTTAGTTTTCTGTCTGTGAACATAGAGCTGATGTGCCTTGCCAAAAATTTCCATTTTTGTCTCATCTGTCCATAGGACCTTCTCCCAGAAGCTTTGTGGCTTGTCAACATGTAGTTTGGCAAATTCCAGTCTGGCTTTTTTATGATTTTTTTTTTCAATTATGGTGTCCTCCTTTGTCGTCTCCCATGAAGTCCACTTTGTCTCATACAAGGACAAATTGTGCGATCTGACACTGATGTTCCTTGAACTTGAAGTTCACCTTTAAACTGTTTAGAAGTTTTTCTGGGCTCTTATGTTAACATTCGTATTATCCATCTCTTTGATTTGTCATCAATTTTCCTCCTGTGGGCATATCCAAGGAGGTTGGCTACAGTCCCATGGATCCTAAATTTCTGAATAATATGTGCAACTGTAGTCTCAGGAACATCAAGCTGCTTGGAGATGGTATTATAGCTTTTACCTTAACATGTTTGTCTATAATTTTCTAATTTCCTGAGACAACTCTTTCCTTCGCTTCGCCTCCATGTTGAGTGTGATACACACCATGTCACCAAACAGCACAGTGAGTATCTGTAGCCCTATATACAGGCCAACTCACTGATTCCAAGATTGTAGACACCTGTGATGCTAATTAGTGGACACACCTTGATTTAACATGTCCCTTTTGTCACATTATTTTCAGGGGTACCATCATTTCTGTCCAGGTCTATTTCATGAGTTTTATTTTTTTTTTTAATTCTGAGGAAGGATGGTTGAAAAGCAATGTCTGACTTTCATTTGTTCATTTTCATAGATCTTTTATTTATTATTTTTGTCAGATTCAAGTTATTTCCGTGACCATTGCGGGTTTTTCTGTCATTAAACGAGGGGTACCAACAATTTTGACCACGTGTGTATGTGAGTTTTTTGTCTTGGTACAAAACAGGCACACATTTTCTGATTATCTCCACAATTTTGTTATACTGGGAACTGTAATTCGTTTGTTGTATCATTATGGTCCATCAATTTCTGCTAATCTTAACTGCTGACTTCGCTTTATGAAGAGACCATTGTGGATAGCCTCATGGACAGTTTCATGGACTGTCCAAAGCAAAACTGAAGGAAGGCATTTTTGTGGGTCCTGATATTTGGAAACTCATGAAGGACGATTTGTTTGAAAAAAATGAAAGGGCTTGGCATTCTTTTGAAGAAGTCGGGAAGAAATTTCTAGGTAACAAAAAGTTCCAAAATTTAAGTCCATCATGGAGAACATGCCGAAACGTTTCAAGGCCTTTTGTTTTGTGGTGAATTTGCAGTTTGTTTTTTTTTTTCATTTACATTTCAACCACTTTCCTGAAAATATTGGTGGTTTTAATGAAGAGCAAGGAGAAAGATTTCATTAGGATATTAAGGAGATGGAACGATGATACCATGGTAGATGGAACGCAAACATGATGGGGCACTGCTGCTGAAGGCTACACAGAGAAGATCCGCAGGAGAAAACATATCAAGAGAAGTTTGAAGAGAAAAGGAAAAAGCGCAAGAATTAATTTCCAATAAAATTGCAGCATGAATGTTCAAAAATTTTTTATATATATTATTGTATACATTTTTGTTCGTCTCACTTGCACGTAATTTTACACATTTTTTGCAAAATCCATACGTGATGGTTAAAAATGGAAGTGTTTTTTTTTTTTAAATCAGAATATAAGAAAACATAAGAATCAGTCACTAGATTTGAAATAATTTTCATAGACCTAAATTTTACATGTGTTAAAAATGGTTCTTAACCCTCCGTCAGGAACAATATTCGCACTAACTCGTAATGGAACAATGTGCCTGTCAAGCGCAGGCTAGAAAAATGCCTAGAATATCTAATTTTCTCAATTTCAGTGATCTAAAAGTGTTCATAGACCTTCATAGGGATGTAATAAAAGAGACTACACATTATCAGGTGCAAAACAAACCCATTTACTCAACATAAAAGAAATAACTTTGATATACACAAATTTCAAAGCTCCCACCAAATAGCCCCCAATGATATCAAGTAACGATTATTAAAAAGAGAAAATTTTGGCACAAAAACATTTTCTAGGCACCTAGAATAATATTACACACAGAACTAATCTGAATTAGATCCTGAAGGTTCCCCAGAAAAATCACATTTGCAAAGCGAAGAGCAAGAAAATGCAATAGATTTTTGCATGTGTCAGGCAGATTGCATGATGACATTTGAGACATTCATAATTAGAAAGCCTTCTGTTCCCGCTTTCCATGGTGCAGGTGGTGCATCTCCTTCTTTTGGGAGGTGGCACAGGTGTTGGATTTTCAGTATCAATATCTGCGCGGAATCTTTTGAGCCTAAAGGTACCTTCACACTCAGCGACGCTGCAGCGATACCGACAACGATGTCGATCGCTGCAGCGTCGCTGTTTGGTCGCTGGATAGCTGTCACACAGACAGCTCTCCAGCGACCAACGATCCCGAGGTCCCCGGTAACCAGGGTAAACATCGGGTTACTAAGCGCATGGCCGCGCTTAGTAACCCGATGTTTACCATGGTTACCAGCGTAAATGTTAAAAAAACAAACACTACATACTTACCTTCAGCTGTCTGTCCTCCGGCACTCTGCTTTCCTCTGCACTGTCAGCGCCGGTCAGCCGGAAAGCAGAGCGGTGACGTCACCGCTGTGCTTTCCGGCTGGCCGGTACTGACACAGGATGCAGGAGGAGTGCAGAGAAGCAGAGCGCCGGGGACAGACAGCTGAAGGTAAGTATGTAGTGTTTGTTTTTTTAACATTTACGCTGGTAACCAGGGTAAACATCGGGTTACTAAGCGCGGCCCTGCGCTTAGTAACCCGATGTTTACCCTGGTTACCAGTGAAGACATCGCTGGATCGGCGTCACACACGCCGATCCAGTGATGTCAGCGGGAGATCCAGCGACGAAATAAAGTTCTGGACTTTCCTCAGCGACCAACGATCTCCCAGCAGGGGCCTGATCATTGGTCGCTGTCACACATAACGATTTCCTTAACGATATCGTTGCTACATCACAAAAAGCAACGATATCGTTATCGATATCGTTATGTGTGAAGGTACCTTAACTTGAAGGCCAGAGGGGACACCGATGGTTTTCATACTTCTCCTGCGTAGCTCTCCAAGCACTAGTTCATGGGCCAATTTTTTCAGGTACAATAGTCTACGGAGTGGTTCAAGCTGGTTTTCAAGGTAAATGATTTGTGAATTTATACCACCCAAATTTAGCATAGCGAAAAATATGACCATTGGCCAGCGCTTGGTGTTTCTGCTGACGCTGAAAGTTGAGCACATCTGATCAGCTGTATCAACACCCCCTTTGGTTTCATTATAAAATGTAATAATCTCTGGTTTTTGTTGTGCTTCAGATTTAGGATCGATGGCATCATCATTATGAAGCGTTGAGAGAAGAAGTACATTTTTTTTTTCGCGTGGTACATAGGAAACCAAAACCTTTCCATCATGGAATGCAAACATACTGCTGTACTGTTTTCTCCCTGTCACAGTAACAAGCTGTGGCGGCAATTCTTTTTTATTTTTTCTTACAGTTCCGACATATGAAAGCTTCTGTGTTTTTAGATAATCAATAAGATCACAATTTGAAAACCAATTATCAGCAGTTATATTGCGACCTGATCCAAATAAGGGCTCAGACATTCTTTTCACAACATCAGTGGGTTTGTTGCTGACACAGTAAGGACCATCTGGCTGTTTTCCAGCATAAATTTCAATGTTGTATGTGTAGGTCTTACTGGCATCAACAAGGGCATACATTTTTATTCCGTACTTGCTAGGTTTTGATGGTATGTATTGACGAAATGCGCATCTGCCACAAAAACCAGGGAGCATTTCGTCAATTGTGACATTTGCCCCAGGGCGATAGTTTATCTTACAGTTTTCCACAAATTTTTGGAACACATCGCGAATTGGAGCAAGCCGGTCATATGTTTTACGTTCGGTTCGGGTAGTTCTGTCATAAAACCGAAGGCAACGAATTAGAATCTTGAATCTTTTTAGAGACATAAGGCTAAATTTTTCAATTCCATCACTTTCTGTACCCCAAAGTTCCTCCAAACTTTGCCGATTTGCCCTATAAGCTCCTGCAAGGTATAACAATCCAAAAAACTGCACGCAGTTCGATTTCATCCGTGGGCTTCAGGATTCTGTCACAGATGAACTTGTGCTTTATATTGTCTATATATTGATTAGTGTATATGACAATAGAGTCCAGAATGTCATCTGTGAAAAAAGTATTCCAGCATTCAGCTGCAGTTTTTGCATTACGTGCTGTTCCCATAACTGCAGGAAGGTGAGTGATAATGTTATGAGGTTCCATACGTTTTTTTATGGGTGGATTCTTGTTCCATTTGGTTTTTTTATCTTTTCCCATATAATAAGATTCTACCGTATTTTTCGGACTATAAGACGCACCGGACCATAAGACGCACCCCAAATTTGGGGTGAAAATTGCAGAAAAAAAGATTTTTTATAACATGGGGGTCCGTCTTATTGTCCGAATTTACAGTATCTTATGGCGGTGGCAGAGCAGGGTCACAGGAGGCAAGGTGGGGTGATGCTGGGATGAGGAGGTGCTGGGATGAGGAGGTGCTGGGATGAGAAGGTGCTGGGATGAGAAGGTGCTGGGATGAGAAGGTGCTGGGATCAGGAGGTGCTGGGATCAGGAGGTGCTGGGATCAGGAGGTGCTGGGATCAGGAGGTGCTGGGATCAGGAGGTGCTGGGATCAGGAGGTGCTGGGATGAGGAGGTGCTGGGATGAGAAGGTGCTGGGATCAGGAGGTGCTGGGATCAGGAGGTGCTGGGATCAGGAGGTGCAGTGAGAGGTATGGCGTGAGAGGGGTCCCTGGCGTACCATGCAGGCTTACCTAGGTGGCAGAGGTGCGGTGGCGGGGGTGTGGCAGCAGAGGAGGCGCAGGAAGCGGGGTCCCTTTCCCCGGTATGGTGATGCAGCAGGCCCGGTATGCAGCAGAGCCGGGTGAATCCTCTTGTTATCGGTGGGCGCGGCCATCTTCCTGAGGCCGCATGTGTGCAGATGAAGCGCTCTGCTCCCGGGGCTTCAGGAAAATGGCCGCGGAAGGCCGCGCGTGCGCAGATGGAGATCGCGGCGGCCATTTTCCTGAAGCCCCGGGAAGCAGAGCGCTCCATCTGCGCACGCGCGGCCTCCGGAAAATGGCCGCCACCACCGATAACAAGAGGATTCACCCGGCTCTGCTGCATACCGGGCCTGCTGCATCACCATACCGGGGAAAGGGACCCCGCTTACTGCGCCTCCTCTGCCACCGCACCTCTGCCACCTAGGTAAGCCTCCATTGCGACTATTAGACGCACCCCCCATTTTCCCCCCTTTTTTTGGGGGGAAAAAGTGCGTCTTTTAGTCCGAAAAATACGGTATATCTTCTTCCTCCTCATCACTGTCACCATCTTGATCTGTTTCAGAATTTAGTTCACAGACTTCCACCTCATCATGAGAATCAATCTCACTTTCTTCAAAATCCTCATTCATTGTGGGGTCTGCATCATCATCATCATCTAACAGCATGTTTCTCACTTCCTCAACATGATGGGGTTTTGAAAGATCATACATTTTCTTCTCCATTTCAGAAGATAATCTGAAGCAAGAGAAAGAATATGCATTAGGGAACAATGCGCCTGAGCAGCACACTTTCATTTGTAAGAAAATCTGCCTTATTTATATATAATATCCACAAACCTTTCTCTATCCATTCATAAAACAAGCTAAATAAACAATAGTAATGACTAAAAACATTACATACCAACCTTATAAAGTGTGATGTGTTCGGGACCAATGAGCCTGAGAAGCCAGCACAGCTATATCTTCCTTCCTGAAGCTCTGCAGACCAACTGTGGTATCAGGTTTCCCACAGCAGCTAGAGCCAGGAGACTATCTAGAGGGAGGGGGTTTCCTGAAAATCTGGTGAGAAGGGAGAAATGAAAGTAGAAGAGCTGCGCCGGTCAGATCCATTGTTCCTGACGGAGGGATGAGCAAAGCATGGCTGTACTATTCCACCATCAGCAACTTCTCGACTATGGGCTTTGTCTCATATTGCAATTCAGCCAAATTCAAGTGATTTTGACTAAGGCTACTTTCACACTGGCGTTTTTTGCCAGACGTCGCAATGCGTCGTTTATGGCAAAAAACGCATCCTGTAAAGTTGTTTGCAGGATGCGTTTTTGCCCCATAGATTAACATTAGCGACGCTTTGCCACACGTCGCAACCGTCGTGAGACGGTTGGACCGTGTTGTGGCGGACCGCCAGGAGCAAAAAACGTTAAATGTAACGTTTTTGCTCCTAACGGACCGCTTTTTCCGACCGCGCATGCACGGCTGGAACTTCGCCCCCACCTCCCTGCACCTCACAATGGGGCAGCAGATGCGCCGGAGAAATGCATCCGCTGCACCCGTTGTGCAGTGCGTCAAACGCTAGCGTCGGAATCTCTGCCCGACGCATTGCGACGGGGAGATTCCGACGCTAGTGTGAAAGTAGCCTTAGCTGCATTACCAAGCAAGACCCATGTACAATAGAGCTACGTTACTAGATGGCAGATATGATGTTTTCAGCCCTTTTACATTAAACCTAAGGTTTATTTATGCGGCCATATATCAGGTCTGTTCCTGTTATAAAGGATCGCAGTTTTCTACACAATTTTTTATGTATATTCTGTCATGTATGTTCATTGTTTGTATAGTACTTTTTTGAATTTTGTATATTAATGAAATCTTTAAATTTTTTATAATTTTTGGTGTTCATGCTCCCTTTTTCGCTAGTATATTACAGCTCTATAATAGCAGTATTCGTAGTTGCACTTTTATAGTAGTGAATCACAGCTGGAAAACTTGTGATTGTAGATTTTGTAGTGAACAAGGTTTTCTAAAACACATCTGTAGCGGATCCTGAAAATCCTTTCTTAGCCAGGAAGAAAAATATCCAACAGAATATATCCAAGAGCACCATTACTGACATCACCTCACTGTCCAGGATTACATATGTGCACTGAGCAGATACTGGCAGTCGTTCTCCGGTCATGCTTAGTAGCCAGAGCCCACTATATACTAATGTAACAGTGCCCCCACCTGGCAAAAAAGAATATGGCAGCCAATTCCTCATAACTCAAGCATCAATGGGCATGAATGTGACACCACATTAATACCATGAATAATACTAATACTTGTTCAGAATAAGTACAAAAATTGAAATCTCCGGCTACTTTTGTCTTGCGTCATGGTACTAGATATTCAGATAATAGATGTTTGTGAGAAGTGGCGCCCAGGCTTATCTCTGGTGTGCAGCTGAATGCAATTAGTTATCCATCAGCAACAGTTCCTGAGCGGAGAGAAGGCTATATGTTAGGGTATGTTTCCACGTGGCGTAATACATCAGGATTTGCTGCGGATTGGAAGCTGCGTACATCCACAGCGTGTAGATGTTACAGCATAGGTGAGGGGATTTTATGAAATCCCGTCTTCACTATGTGCGCACGGCTGCATCCAGCGGCCCTGCGTTTACTCACATGCGGCTCGTCTTTCTAGACTGCAGCATGTCTATTTATCTTGAGGAGAAGCTCAGAGTTCGCAAGATAAATAACCCGGTCTATGTATACGATGCGGTGATTCTGCATGTGTGCAATGAACACATCCAGCATCATTGCGCTATGTTTCCTGACTGTGGAAACATAGCCTTATAGTATAGTTACAGTGGGTACGGGAAGTATTCAGACCCCTTTAAAATTTTCACTCTTTGCTTCATTGCAGCCATTTGTTAATTTCAAAAAAGTTAATTTTTCTTCTCATTAATATTCACTCTGACTGGAAAGAAACAGAAATGTATAAATTTTTGACGCTCGTCTCAAACTCTGATCAGAGCGTGAGCGGAGTGTCATCTGCATAATTTGCCGATTCTCTTGCATGAAAGAATTGACAGCCGTGTAATCCGGGCCCTACGCTCAGAAATATAGGTAGATGCATATCCATCATGCAGTACCATCAGGGAGGCATCTGACTGGCTCTAAATAGATTTTGCATCAGGACCGCGACCCCAAACATACAGCCAATGTCATTAAAGGGGCTGTCAGCACAGAGCGACTGTTCACGCCAATTACAGGCGCTTGGTGCACCGTGGAGGGGCAAAACATTTAACTACACCCTCCCATCTGCTTGTTTTCCATCTCTCTCCCCACTTCTCTAGCTCTATGAAGCCAGAGCTGTCAATCAAAGAAGAGGGCGGAGTGAGGAAAATCAAGCAGGTGCCATGATGCACAGAGCACATGTACTTGGTGTGAACTGTCAATCTGTGCTGATAGAGTCCCTATAAAGGGATAGTCCAAAACCAAATTTGAATTTCAACCTGTCATTTTACAGGAACCCTCCCATGACATTTTATTTCTACTAAACCTGTGCATGTAGTGTAGTGTGACTTTGTTAATTTACTCACCTACTGCCGCCTTCTCCGGTATTTATCGCCGTTCTGCTCCTCTTCTCAGTGACATCACTGCTCTGCTGTATACGGATCACTGTATGATTTATGCGTTACCCAGAAGTGACTTTTACAATGTAAGTCTATGGAGCAGCGTCAGGCGTTTCTGGCTCACGCATAGAGCATGCAGTGAGCCAGATAGACTGCAGTGGTGACGTCACTGAGAAGAGGAGCAGAAGAGTGCGAGACACTGGCAAAGTAGGGAAGTAGAATAATATACATCGACCATTCACATGTACACGGGTTTAACAGAAAAAAAACTTCATTGAAGTAATCACTTCTCGAATATAATTCAATTCAAAATTCCATACCGTTTTCCCTCTACTTTCCTGCTTACTTCTGCTCCTACGGTGTTATCCTTAGCATCTTTAGTGCATACTAGAATACTCAAATGAGACGCTATCAGGTGTCAGAGGTTGCTGTCCCCTCCCTGAAGTCATCGGTGACGTCCATTTCAGGGACTGGGCCAGTCTCTTCTCTACTGAGACGGTGCTATATTCCTTTGAGTGTGCACTCCCTCACTGGCAAGAGATACTGCACAGTCACAGCAATACAGCACTGTAAGCAGGGATGGCCTACCGACCATGTTTTGGAATTTGCATATTTGGGGGCAGTGTTCGGGATCACTGCGTTGAGAAACACGTGATGGTTTCTCCGCGGTGTTGGAAGTTTTGGTCTCCACAAGGTCAATCATCCGTGCCTTTATAGACTTTCTACTAGGCACTGCTCCTGATAGCAGTTTCCTACTCCACACTGATGAGGGGCAAAAACCCCGAAACAGCTGTCTGTGGATGGATACCATGCTTGGCATAGGTGGTTTTCCTTTATTGGATGTTTTCCTTTATTGGATGCTGCCCTTCCCTTGGTTGTTCCTTCCCGGGGAAAGGCCTGGCTATTCACTGCCTGCGTTGATGGTGTCTCCGCAGCTCCTCTACATGCATGTTTTGGAATTGACAACCGCCTCATAGTCAGTAGAACAAGTATTATCCCAGCCCCGACCCCCTGATGGCGTCATACTTGAGCACTAGGAATTCGCAAAGAAAATGTCATCAAAATGGGAACAGTAGGGAATTTTTAATTGAAATATCTTAGCAGAGTGATTAATAGACAATAACAATGAAATTCAAATTTGGTTTCAGACCACCGTTTTAAGAACTATTTTCAGTGTCACGAAGAATTAGGAGTCCTGGAAGTGATAATATGGTCCTAACAGATCCCTGATCTCAACATCAAGGCTGCCTGGGATTGCATGAAGAGACAGATCTTCTGTGATACTTGTGCGAGTCCTTCTCTCGTTAGTACTCCAAGATGTTTGTAACAATCTCCCCGCAGCGTTCTTTCAAACAGTGTCCAGTATACCTAGAATTGGTTCAGATTTCTCTTTTCTTTATACACTTTGCATTTTGTAAATTAATAAAAATTGAACTATTAACATTTCTAGTTTTTAAGGCGTTCTTCCTTTGCATCATTTTTTTCCCATATGGCATTCTCTCCTCTCTGGAACTGCTGCTTATAGATAACTAGTTGTGTGGATTCAGCTGCACACCAGTGATAACACCGGGGCACCGCCTTTCAAAAATCTTAGAATACCATCGCATTATATTCTGAAATGCAACTACAGACTGATCCCATGAGCATACGGTATATTTACAGCTCTGAGAAAATAATGCAGCAGCTATGTTGCACTTTTATGAGCTTTCAAATCTAGATTTAGGCTCCTTTAAGGCCGGTTTCACACTTCATTTTACAGACAGTCGAAGTTACATCATGCACAAGACACATAGTGCCAGGGATGAGACCACAGCAATTTTCTCATGCAAGTGAGTGGCTCCATCAAAGTTCCTGTTAGAGTACAATTTGTTGGGCATAGCAACAGAGATACTGACGAGAGAAAAAATTTTCCCGTTCAAAAGTCCGGGTCCCCATTATTTTTTTCATGGGGTTTGGGTTGAAATTCAGGTACAAAACCGAACTTTGGAATAAAGTTCAGGTCAGTTGCGAGAACCCGAATTCCCATGCTCATCCCTAATCAAGCAGTACCTCTGGAGGTGGATGAACACTCTGCCTAGAGTGAAGTAAGGCGGGTGATCGGTGATTAGTCAGGGTGGTGGCTTTATGATGCTTTAGGGCAGCTTTGCTGCTGAAAACCAGCAGCATGTTGATGCGAAGACTGATTCAATAAAGTATCACGATAACCAATGAGAAAACTTTGGGCCCAATTCATGAAAGCTTTTATACCAGTATTCTGGATTAAAAAGACTTGAAAAGACACAATTTTTGTGCAACTTAAGGCTGGGCTAAAATTTTACAACTTTAGGTGGCTCACACCATGTCAAAATGGGTAGGGTTGGGGTGGGGACATGGGTTTGGTGATCACCACTAGTGGTTCCTTATGCCGCAAAGTTTACTTCAACAGAAGCTGAAGTAGGATTTGTTGCGAGGCACACACAAAGGCCCACACCACTCGTCCAACACTCCCGATTCATAAAGAGGTCATACGTCTCTTAAGGAGCGTCTAACTTCAGCACATGTGCTCATCAAGAGCGGCATGAACAAGGCCTGTCCTGAAGAATTGGGCCTTCATTACTTCTTTGAGGAAGCTGAAGCTTGGGCATCAATGGCCATTCCAACAGAATGATCCCAAACATACTTCAAAGTCCACCAAGGCTTGGTGTAAGAAGTTCTGGTATATGTTGAAGTTGCAGTCACAATTGTTTGACTTGAACTCCATAGAAAATCTGTGATTGAATATGAAGGAAGCCAATATAAATTGTTCTTGTTTGATTGGTTTGTTATACAGGTTCTTCTCACAAAATTAGAAAATAATCAAAAAGTTAATTTCAGTTCTTCAATACAATAAGTGAAACTCAAGTGTTTATTTCTGTTAATGTTGATGATTATGGCTTACAGCCAATTAAAACCAAAAAAAAAGTTATTATCTCAGTAAATTAATCTGAAATGTCCTACTGAAAAGTATGTTCAGTAAATGCACTCAATACTTGCTCAGGGCTCCTTTTGCATCAATTACTGCATCAATGCGGTGTGGCATGGAGGCGATCAGCCTGTGGCACTGCTGAGGTGTTATGGAAGCCCAGCTTGCTTTGATAGCAGCATTCAGTTCATCTGCATTGTTGGGTCTGGTGTCTCATCCTCCTCTTGACAATACCCCATAGATTCTCTATAGGGTTAAGGTCAGGTGAGTTTGCTGGCCAATCAAGCACAGTGTTACTGTTGTTTTTAAACCAGGTATTGGTACTTTTGGCAGTGTGGACAGGTGCCAAGTCCTGCTGGAGAATTCAATTTCCATCTCCAAAAAGCTTGTCAGCAGAGGGAAGCATGAAGTGCTCTAAAATTTCCTGGTACATGGCTGCGCTGACGTTGGTGTTGTTAAAACACAGTGGACCTACACCAGCAGATGACATGGCTCCCCAAACCATCACTGATTGTGGAAACTTCACACTAGACCTCAAGCAGCTTGGATTGTGGCCTCTCCACTCTTCCTCCAGACTCTGGCACCTTGATTCCCAAATGAAATGCAAAATTTACTTTCATCTGAAAACAACACCTTGAACCACTGAGCAACAGTCCAGATCTATTTCTGCTTGGCCCAGGTAAGATGTTTCTGGCATTGTCTATTGGTTATGAGTGGCTTGACACGAGGAATACAACACTTTTAGCCCATGTCCTGGATACGTCTGTGTGTGGTGGCTATTGAAGCAATGTCTCCAGCAGCAGTCCACTCCTTGTGAATCTCTCCCCAGTTTTTGAATGGCTTTTTCTTATCAATCCTTTCAAGGCTGCAGTTATCCCGGTTGCTTGTGCACCTTTTTCTAACACACTTTTTCCTTCCACTCAACTTTATATTAATATGCATTCAGCACTCTGTTAACAGCCAGCTTCTTTAGCAATGACCTTTTGTGGCTTACCCTCCTTGTCGAGTGTGTCAATGACTGCCTTCTGGACATCTCTCAAGTCAGCAGTCTTCCCCATGATTGTGGAGCCTACTGAAACAGACTAAGGGACCTTTTTAAACGCTTAGGAAGCCTTTGCAGGCGTTTTGGGTTAATTATTCTAATTTACTTAGACAATGACTTTTGGGTTTTCATTATCTGTAAGCCATAATCATCAACATAAAACAGAAATAAACACTTGAAATAGATCACTCAGTCTGTAATGACAGATGGTATTCTAATTTTGTGAGCAGCACCTGTATAAATTAGAAAGTATGCACGTTTTCAGAATTCTACTTCTAATGGGGGTCAAATAATTATATTAACAGGAGCATTGTTGGTATATTGAGTGTGAGGCTATGTTCACACGGTCAATATGTGGTGAGTTTTTCACCTCAGTATTTGTAAGCCAAAAATAGGAGTGGGCAATAAATACAGAAGTGGTGACTTGTTTCTATTATACTTTTCCTACGATCGTTCCTCTCCTGGTTTTGGCTTACAAATACTGGAGGTACAAAACTGACCAAATAAGAATAAAAAAAGAGCAAACTCTGGTTATTTTTGACCTGCTCCTCTGTAATGTCAATGCTCCGGTTGACCCACATAGGCATTTGTTTTCATTCTGAGAACTATGATTTGCTGTCAATGAAGCAGTCCAGTGCCCGATGTATCAGGTCATCGCTACCAGGATGTATGTTTTTTTTTAATGAACTGAAGGCTTTATTCATGCAATGACCATTCAGCATATTTACTGGGAGGATAAACACATACATGTCACCACAAATGTAACTCAATAAAATCTAACATTTTGTATAACATATCACATGGTATATGTTGGGATGTACTTATGTACAATAACACACAAATTAATGAAGACATTACAAATTCATTGTGAAAAAACTCGTTTCAAGCAATGTCCAGATTACAGTAGGTTCTGTAAGAACTGTCCATTATTTACACAAAGCTGCAACATGTAGGACAATGAAACGGTACAATAGTATGGAGGGTTTCATGAAACAAGTAATACCGAATAAAGCACAAGACCAAAACATACTAATGAGAGAAGACAAGTAGTCACAATCTACAATGACTAATTTTTACAATTATTATTATACATTTTTATAGCGCCATTTATTCCATGGCGCTTTACATGTGAATACGGGGCAAATATAGACAAATACATTAAAGATGAGCAAATAAGGCACACGGGTACATAAGGAGGGAGGACCCGGCCCGCGAGGGCTCACAGTCTGCAGGGAGAGGGTAGGGCAGGTTGTGCGACGGTTCAGTAAGTTCAGGATCACTGCAGGCTGTAGGCTTGTCAGAAGAGGTGAGTCTTCAGGTTCTTTTTGAAGGATTCTATGGTAGGCGAGAGTCTGATGTGTTGGGGTAGAGAGTTCCAGAGTATGGGGGAAGCACGGGAGAAGTCTTGGATGCGGTTATGGGAAGAAGAGATGAGAGGGGAGTAGAGAAGGAGGTCTTGAGAGCATCGGAGGTTGCGTGTAGGTAGGTACCGGGAGACCATGTCACAGATGTATGGAGGAGACAGGTTGTGGATGGCTTTGTATGTCATTGTGAGGGTTTTGAACTAGAGTCTCTGGGCGATAGGAAGCCAGTGAAGGGCTTGACGGGAGAGGCTGGGGAATAGCGGGGAGACAAGTAGATTAGTCGGGCAGCAGAATGTAGGATGGATTGGAGTTGTGTCAGAGGGGAGTCCAGAGAGTAGGAGGTTGCAGTAGTGGAGGCGGGAGATAAGGGCATGCACTAGCGTTTTTGCGGTGTCGCGGTCAAGGAAAGCACGGATCCGGGAAATATTTTTGAGTTTGAGACGGCAGGAGGAGGCAAGGGCTTGGATATGTGGCTTGAAAGAGAGGGCAGAGTTGAGGATCACCCCGAGGCATCGGGCATGTGGGACTGGGGAAAGTGAGCAGCTATTGACATTGATGGAAAGGTCTGGTGGAGGGGTAGAGTGAGATGGGGGAAAGATGATGAATTCTGTTTTGTCCATGTTCAGTTGTAGAAAATGAGCAGAAAAGAAGGCTGAAATAGCAGACAGACAGTGCGGGATTTTGGTAAGTAAGGAGGTGAGGTCAGGCCCGGATAGGTAGATCTGTGTGTCATCAGCGTAGAGATGGTACTGCATACCGTGGGATTCTATGAGCTGTCCCAGGCCGAAAGTGTAGACGGAGAAGAGTAGGGGTCCTAGAACAGAGCCTTGAGGAACAACAACTGACAAGAGGCGAAGTGAGGAGGTGGTGTGGGGGAGGGACACACTGAATGTTCGGTCTGTCAGATATGACAAGATCCAGGAAAGGGCCAAGTCTGTGATGCCAAGAGATGAGAGGATTTGTAGCAGAAGGGAGTGGTCCACAGTGTCGAAGGCAGAAGACAGGTCTAGGAGAAGGAGGACAGAGTAGAGTCGCTTGCTCCTGGCAGTTGGTAGGTCATTGGTGACTTTAGTTAGGGTAGTTTCAGTTGAGTGACGGGAACGGAAGCCAGATTGTAATTGATCAAAGAGGGAGCAGGCGGAGAGGTGGGAGGACAGTTCAAGATGGACGTGTTACTCCAGCAATTTGGAGGCATAAGGGAGAAGAGATATCGGGCGATAGCTAGACACAGAGGATGGGTCGAGGGAGGGCTTTTTGAGGATGGGTGTGATCTTGGCATGCTTGAAGGATGAGGGGAAGACACCTGTTGTGAGTGAGAGGTTGAAGAGGTGCGTTAGGGTTGGGATGAAGACCATGGAAAGGTTAGGGATGAGGTGGGACGGGAGCGGGTCGAGCGTGCAGGTGGCGAGGTGTGATCTTGACAGGAGGGTGGAGAGCTGATCTTCTGTCATGGTGGAGAAGCTGGTTTTGGAGAAGCAGGGTTGAGCAGCTAAGAGGGGCAGTGGGCGCTGTGGGCCAAAGCTTTCTCTGATCATATCGATCTTCTGTTCAAAGAAAGAGGCGAAGTCCTCAGCAGAAATGAGGGGGGAGGGAGGAGGTGCTGGGGGACGGAGTAGAGAATTGAAAGTGTTGAAAAGCTGTTTAGGATTGTGAGACAGGGAGGATATGAGAGATGAGAAGTTTGTTTTGTGCCAGTGAGCGCAGACTTGAAGCAGGCGAGGGACTGCTTGTATGCAGTGAAGTGGTCGGCAGAGCGGGATTGCTTCCATCTCCGCTCAGCGATCCTGGAAGACCGTCTCAATTCTTTGGTCAGCCAGGGCTGCCTGTTGAGTGTACGAGTTTTGCTATGCATGAGCGGGGCGGCCGAATCGAGTGTAGTTGTTATTGTGGTGTTATAAAAAGTGGCAGCAGCATCTGTGTCATGAAGGGAAGCTATGTCTGTGAGAGGGATAAGGCAACATGTACACAGGACGGATTTTCTTATGGGGACTTGAAGAAAATCCACTGCAATATCTGTGAAATGCATGGTACATTTTGCTCTGCATTTACCACGCATTTCCCTCTATACGTCACAAAAATAAAATCCTCAATAAGAACCTACAGAACGAATTAACATGCCGCAGATTTCCACCCACCATGGCAATATCTACTCTGAAAAGGTTAGCAGTGTGGAAGAGGTCTTAGCTGTTACAGTATTACACCATAGATCTTCCACTACAAAAGAATAAAGATCTGTTTCAGAATTTAGTTCACAGACTTCCACCTCATCATGAGAATCAATCTCACTTTCTTCAAAATCCTCATTCATTGTGGGGTCTGCATCATCATCATCATCTAACAGCATGTTTCTCACTTCCTCAACATGATGGGGTTTTGAAAGATCATACATTTTCTTCTCCATTTCAGAAGATAATCTGAAGCAAGAGAAAGAATATGCATTAGGGAACAATGCGCCTGAGCAGCACACTTTCATTTGTAAGAAAATCTGCCTTATTTATATATAATATCCACAAACCTTCTCCCTGCAGTCCCCGGATCCAAAATGGCCGCCGGGCTGCATCCGGGTCCTGCAGGGAGCACTTCCGGGTCAGGATCAGGCTGCAGCTGCAGCTCTAATCCTGCCCGGCTGTATGTCAGATCACCGATCTGATAGAGTGCTGTGCACACTGTCAGATCGGTGATCTGTGATGTCCCCCCCTGGGACAAAGTGAAAAAGTAAAAAAAAAAAATTCCACACTTGTAAAAAAAAAAATAAAAAAAAAATTCCTAAATAAAGCAGAAAAAAAAAAATATTATTCCCATAAATACATTTCTTTACATAAAAAAAAAACAAAAAAACAATAAAAGTGCACATATTTAGTATCGCCGCGTCCGTAACGACCCGACCTATAAAACTGGCCCACTAGTTAACCCCTTCAGTGAACACCGTAAGAAAAAAAAAAAACGAGCCAAAAAACAACGCTTTATTATCATAACGCTGAACAAAGAGTGGAATAACACGCGATCAAAAAGACGGATATAAATAACCATGTTACCTCTGAAAACGTCATCTTGTCCCGCAAAAAACGAGCCGCCATATAGCATCATAACCAAAAAAATAAAAAAGTTATAGTCCTCTGAATAAAGCGATGCCAAAATAATTATTTTTTCTATAAAATAGCTTTTATCGTATAAAAGCGCCAAAACATAAAAAAAATGATATAAATGAGGTGTCGCTGTAATCGTACTGACCCGAAGAATAAAACTGCTTCATCAATTTTACCAAACGCGGAACGGTATAAACGCCTCCCCCAAAAGAAATTCATGAATAGCTGGTTTTTGGTCATTCTGCCTCACAAAAAAATCGGAATAAAAAGCGATCAAAAACTGTCACGTGTCCGAAAATGTAACCGATAAAAACGTCAACTCGTCCCGCAAAAAACAAGACCTCACATGACTCTGTGGACCAAAATATGGAAAAATTATAGGTCTCAAAATGTGGAGACGCAAAAACTTTTTTGCTATAAAAAGCGTCTTTTAGTGTGTGACGGCTGCCAATCATAAAAATCCGCTAAAAAACGCTATAAAAGTAAATCAAACCCCCCTTCATCACCCCCTTAGTTAGGCTAGGTTCACATTGCGTTAATGGGTTAACGCTAACGGACAGCGTTGCACGGCGAAAATGTCACAATTAACGCCGTGCAACGGGTCCGTTAGCACAACCATTGACAGCAATGTGATTTTCAGGTGTAGCGCATCGCTAGAGCGTGCCATTTTCGGCTCGCGCTAGCAAGGTGCCATTCTTTTGTGGCGCGCCTCAGACGCTGCTTGCAGCGTCCGCGGCGCGCCCGAGGTCCGATCCCCGATCTTCCAGAGCGGGGACGTTAACGCGACCACTAAACACGACACCTAAAAAGACATTGTGTTAGCGCAATCCGCTAGTGCTAAACGGATTTCCCTAACGCAATGTGAACCTAGCCTTAGGGAAAAATAATAAAATTAAAAAAAATGTATTTATTTCCATTTTCCGGTTAGGGTTAGGGTTAGGGCTAGGGTTAGGGTTTGGATTACATTTACGGTTGGGATTAGGGTTGGGATTAGAATTAGGGGTGTGTCTGGGTTAGGTGTGTGGTTAGGGTTACAGTTGGGATTAGGGTTAGTGGTGCGTTTGGATTAGGGTTTCATTTATAATTGGGGGGTTTCCACTGTTTAGACACATCAGGGGCTCTCCAAACGCGACATGGCGTCCGATCTCAATTCCAGCCAATTCTGCATTGAAAAAGTAAAACAGTGCTCCTTCACTTCCGAGCTCTCCCGTGCGCCCAAACAGGGGTTTACCCCAACATATGGGGTATCAGCGTACTCAAGACAAATTGGACAACAACTTTTTGGGTCCAAGTTCTCTTGTTATCCTTGGGAAAATAAAAATTTGGGGGGCTAAAAATCATTTTTGTGGGAAAAAAAAGGATTTTTATTTTCACGGCTCTGCGTTGTAAACTGTAGTGAAACACTTGGGGGTTCAAAGTTTTCACAACACATCTAGATAAGTTCCATGGGAGGTCTAGTTTCCAATATGGGGTCACTTGTGGGTGGTTTCTACTGTTTGGGTACATCAGGGGCTCTGCAAATGCAACGTGACGCCTGCAGACCAATCCATCTAAGTCTGCATTCCAAATGGCGCTCCTTCCCTTCCGAGCTCTGCCATGAGCCCAAACAGTGGTTCCCCCCCACATATGGGGTATCAGCGTACTCAGGACAAATTGAACAACAACTTTTGGGGTCCAATTTATTCTGTTACCCTTGTAAAAATACAAAGCTGGGGGCTAAAAAATCATTTTTGTGAAAAAAAAAAGAATTTTTATTTTCACGGGTCTGCGTTATAAACTGTAGTGAAACACTTAGGGGTTCAAAGTTCTCACAACACATCTAGATAAGTTCCATGGGAGGTCTAGTTTCTAATATGGGGTCACTTGTGGGGGGTTTGTACTGTTTGGGTACATCAGGGGCTCTGCAAATGCAACGTGACTCCTGCAGACCAATCCATCTAAGTCTGCATTCCAAATGGCGCTCCTTCCCTTCCGAGCTCTGCCATGCGCCCAAACAGTGGTTCCCCCCCCACATATGGGGTATCAGCGTACTCAGGACAAATTGGACAACAACTTTTGGGGTCCAATTTATTATGTTACCCTTGTGAAAATACAAAACTGGGGGCTAAAAAATTTTTGCGAAAAAAAAATTATTTTAACGGCTCTGCGTTATAAACTGTAGTGAAACACTTGGGGGTTCAAAGCTCTCAAAACACATCTAGATAAGTTCCTTAGAGGGTCTAGTTTCCAAAATGGTGTCACTTGTGGGGATTTCAATGTTTAGGCACATCAGGGGCTCTCCAAACCAACATGGCGTCCCATCTTAATTCCAGTAAATTTTGCATTGAAAAGTCAAATGGCGCTCCTTCCCTTCCGAGCTCTGCTATGCACCCAAAAAGTGGTTTACCCCCACATATGGGGTATCGTCGCACTCAGGACAAATTGCACAACAACTTTTGTGGTCTAATTTCTTCTCTTACCCTTGGGAAAATAAAAAATTGGGGGCGAAAAGATCATTTTTGTGAAAAAATAAGATTTTTTATTTTTACGGCTCTGCATTATAAACTTCTGTGAAGCACTTGTTGGGTCAAAGTGCTCACCACACATCTAGATAAGTTCCTTAAGGGGTCTACTTTTCAAAATGGTGTCACTTGTGAGGGGTTCCAATGTTTAGGCACATCAGGGGCTCTCCAAACGCAACATGGCGTCCCATCTCAATTCCAGTCAATTTTGCATTGAAAAGTCAAATGGCGCTCCTTTCCTTCCGAGCTCTGCCATGCGCCCAAACAGTGGTTTACCCCCACATATGGGGTATCGTCGCACTCAGGACAAATTGCACAACAACTTTTGTGGTCTAATTTCTTCTCTTACCCTTGGGAAAATAAAAAATTGGTGGCGAAAAGATTATTTTTGTGAAAAAATATGATTTTTTATTTTTACGGCTCTGCATTATAAACTTCTGTGAAGCACTTGTTGGGTCAAAGTGCTCACCACACCTCTAGATAAGTTCCTTAAGGGGTCTACTTTCCAAAATGGTGTCACTTGTGGGGATTTCAATGTTTAGGCACATCAGGGGCTCTCCAAACGCAACATGGCATCCCATCTCAATTCCAGTCAATTTTGCATTGAAAAGTAAAATGGCGCTCCTTCCCTTCCGAGCTCTGCCATACGTCCAAACAATGGTTTACACCCATATACGGGGTATCAGCGTACTCAGGACAAATTGGCCAACAATTTTTGAGGTTCAATTTCTTCTCTTACTCTTGGGAAAATAAAAAATTGGGGGCGAAAAGATCATTTTTGTGAAAAAATATGATTTTTTATTTTTACGGCTCTGCATTATAAACTTCTGTGAAGCAATTGGTGGGTCAAAGTGGTCACCACACATCTAGATAAGTTCCTTAGGGTGTCTACTTTCCAAAATGGTGTCACTTGTGGGGGGTTTCAATGTTTAGGCACATCAGTGGCTCTCCAAACGCAACATGGTGTCCCATCTCAATTCCTGTCAATTTTGCATTTAAAAGTCAAATGGCGCTCCTTCCCTTCCGAGCTCTGCCATGCGCCCAAACAGTGGTTTACCCCCACATATGGGGTATCAGCGTACTCAGTACAGATTGTACAACAATGTTTGGCATCCATTTTATCCTGTTACCCTTGGTAAAATAAAACAAATTGGAGCTGAAATAAATTTTGTGTGAAAAAAAGTTAAATATTCATTTTTATTTAAACATTCCAAAAATTCCTGTGAAACCCCTGAAGGGTTAATAAACTTATTGAATGTGGTTTTGAGCACCTTGAGGGGTGCAGTTTTTAGAATGGTGTCACACTTGGGTATTTTCTATCATATAGACCCCTCAAAATGACATCAAATGAGATGTGGTCCCTAAAAAAAAATGGTGTTGTAAAAATGAGAAATTGCTGGTCAACTTTGAACCCTTATAACTCCCTAACAAAAAAAAATTTTGGTTCCAAAATTGTGCTGATGTAAAGGAGACATGTGGGAAATGTTACTTATTAAGTATTTTGCGTGACATATCTCTGTGATTTAAGGGCATAAAAATTTAAAGTTGGAAAATTGCGAAATTTTCAAAATTTTCGCCAAATTTCCGTTTTTTTCACAAATAAACGCAAGTTATATCGAATAAATGTTACTACTAAAATGAAGTACAATATGTCACGAGAAAACAATGTCAGAATCGCCAAGATCCGTTGAAGCGTTCCAGAGTTATAACCTCATAAAGGGACAGTGGTCAGAATTGTAAAAATTGGCCCGGTCATTAACGTGCAAACCACCCTCGGGGCTTAAGGGGTTAAACCTAAGGTTTATTTATGCGGCCATATATCAGGTCTGTTCCTGTTATAAAGGATCGCAGTTTTCTACACAATTTTTTATGTATATTCTGTCATGTATGTTCATTGTTTGTATAGTACTTTTTTGAATTTTGTATATTAATGAAATCTTTAAATTTTTTATAATTTTTGGTGTTCATGCTCCCTTTTTCGCTAGTATATTACAGCTCTATAATGGCAGTATTCGTAGTTGCACTTTTATAGTAGTGAATCACAGCTGGAAAACTTGTGATTGTAGATTTTGTAGTGAACAAGGTTTTCTAAAACACATCTGTAGCGGATCCTGAAAATCCTTTCTTAGCCAGGAAGAAAAATATCCAACAGAATATATCCAAGAGCACCATTACTGACATCACCTCACTGTCCAGGATTACATATGTGCACTGAGCAGATACTGGCAGTCGTTCTCCGGTCATGCTTAGTAGCCAGAGCCCACTATATACTAATGTAACAGTGCCCCCACCTGGCAAAAAAGAATATGGCAGCCAATTCCTCATAACTCAAGCATCAATGGGCATGAATGTGACACCACATTAATACCATGAATAATACTAATACTTGTTCAGAATAAGTACAAAAATTGAAATCTCCGGCTACTTTTGTCTTGCGTCATGGTACTAGATATTCAGATAATAGATGTTTGTGAGAAGTGGCGCCCAGGCTTATCTCTGGTGTGCAGCTGAATGCAATTAGTTATCCATCAGCAACAGTTCCTGAGCGGAGAGAAGGCTATATGTTAGGGTATGTTTCCACGTGGCGTAATACATCAGGATTTGCTGCGGATTGGAAGCTGCGTACATCCACAGCGTGTAGATGTTACAGCATAGGTGAGGGGATTTTATGAAATCCCGTCTTCACTATGTGCGCACGGCTGCATCCAGCGGCCCTGCGTTTACTCACATGCGGCTCGTCTTTCTAGACTGCAGCATGTCTATTTGTCTTGAGGAGAAGCTCAGAGTTCGCAAGATAAATAACCCGGTCTATGTATACGATGCGGTGATTCTGCATGTGTGCAATGAACACATCCAGC
This sequence comes from Ranitomeya imitator, assembly GCF_032444005.1. Lineage (NCBI taxonomy): Eukaryota > Metazoa > Chordata > Amphibia > Anura > Dendrobatidae > Ranitomeya > Ranitomeya imitator. Next base: position 552,966,970 of record NC_091286.1, on the reverse strand, counting down.
ATCATTGCGCTATGTTTCCTGACTGTGGAAACATAGCCTTATAGTATAGTTACAGTGGGTACGGGAAGTATTCAGACCCCTTTAAAATTTTCACTCTTTGCTTCATTGCAGCCATTTGTTAATTTCAAAAAAGTTAATTTTTCTTCTCATTAATATTCACTCTGACTGGAAAGAAACAGAAATGTAGAAATTTTTGACGCTCGTCTCAAACTCTGATCAGAGCGTGAGCGGAGTGTCATCTGCATAATTTGCCGATTCTCTTGCATGAAAGAATTGACAGCCGTGTAATCCGGGCCCTACGCTCAGAAATATAGGTAGATGCATATCCATCATGCAGTACCATCAGGGAGGCATCTGACTGGCTCTAAATAGATTTTGCATCAGGACCGCGACCCCAAACATACAGCCAATGTCATTAAAGGGGCTGTCAGCACAGAGCGACTGTTCACGCCAATTACAGGCGCTTGGTGCACCGCGGAGGGGCAAAACATTTAACTACACCCTCCCATCTGCTTATTTTCCATCTCTCTCCCCACTTCTCTAGCTCTATGAAGCCAGAGCTGTCAATCAAAGAAGAGGGCGGAGTGAGGAAAATCAAGCAGGTGCCATGATGCACAGAGCACATGTACTTGGTGTGAACTGTCAATCTGTGCTGATAGAGTCCCTATAAAGGGATAGTCCAAAACCAAATTTGAATTTCAACCTGTCATTTTACAGGAACCCTCCCATGACATTTTATTTCTACTAAACCTGTGCATGTAGTGTAGTGTGACTTTGTTAATTTACTCACCTACTGCCGCCTTCTCCGGTATTTATCGCCGTTCTGCTCCTCTTCTCAGTGACATCACTGCTCTGCTGTATACGGATCACTGTATGATTTATGCGTTACCCAGAAGTGACTTTTACAATGTAAGTCTATGGAGCAGCGTCAGGCGTTTCTGGCTCACGCATAGAGCATGCAGTGAGCCAGATAGACTGCAGTGGTGACGTCACTGAGAAGAGGAGCAGAAGAGTGCGAGATACTGGCAAAGTAGGGAAGTAGAATAATATACATCGACCATTCACATGTACACGGGTTTAACAGAAAAAAAACTTCATTGAAGTAATCACTTCTCGAATATAATTCAATTCAAAATTCCATACCGTTTTCCCTCTACTTTCCTGCTTACTTCTGCTCCTACGGTGTTATCTTTAGCATCTTTAGTGCATACTAGAATACTCAAATGAGACGCTATCAGGTGTCAGAGGTTGCTGTCCCCTCCCTGAAGTCATCGGTGACGTCCATTTCAGGGACTGGGCCAGTCTCTTCTCTACTGAGACGGTGCTATATTCCTTTGAGTGTGCACTCCCTCACTGGCAAGAGATACTGCACAGTCACAGCAATACAGCACTGTAAGCAGGGATGGCCTACCGACCATGTTTTGGAATTTGCATATTTGGGGGCAGTGTTCGGGATCACTGCGTTGAGAAACACGTGATGGTTTCTCCGCGGTGTTGGAAGTTTTGGTCTCCACGAGGTCAATCATCCGTGCCTTTATAGACTTTCTACTAGGCACTGCTCCTGATAGCAGTTTCCTACTCCACACTGATGAGGGGCAAAAACCCCGAAACAGCTGTCTGTGGATGGATACCATGCTTGGCATAGGTGGTTTTCCTTTATTGGATGTTTTCCTTTATTGGATGCTGCCCTTCCCTTGGTTGTTCCTTCCCGGGGAAAGGCCTGGCTATTCACTGCCTGCGTTGATGGTGTCTCCGCAGCTCCTCTACATGCATGTTTTGGAATTGACAACCGCCTCATAGTCAGTAGAACAAGTATTATCCCAGCCCCGACCCCCTGATGGCGTCATACTTGAGCACTAGGAATTCGCAAAGAAAATGTCATCAAAATGGGAACAGTAGGGAATTTTTAATTGAAATATCTTAGCAGAGTGATTAATAGACAATAACAATGAAATTCAAATTTGGTTTCAGACCACCGTTTTAAGAACTATTTTCAGTGTCACGAAGAATTAGGAGTCCTGGAAGTGATAATATGGTCCTAACAGATCCCTGATCTCAACATCAAGGCTGCCTGGGATTGCATGAAGAGACAGATCTTCTGTGATACTTGTGCGAGTCCTTCTCTCGTTAGTACTCCAAGATGTTTGTAACAATCTCCCCGCAGCGTTCTTTCAAACAGTGTCCAGTATACCTAGAATTGGTTCAGATTTCTCTTTTCTTTATACACTTTGCATTTTGTAAATTAATAAAAATTGAACTATTAACATTTCTAGTTTTTAAGGCGTTCTTCCTTTGCATCATTTTTTTCCCATATGGCATTCTCTCCTCTCTGGAACTGCTGCTTATAGATAACTAGTTGTGTGGATTCAGCTGCACACCAGTGATAACACCGGGGCACCGCCTTTCAAAAATCTTAGAATACCATCGCATTATATTCTGAAATGCAACTACAGACTGATCCCATGAGCATACGGTATATTTACAGCTCTGAGAAAATAATGCAGCAGCTATGTTGCACTTTTATGAGCTTTCAAATCTAGATTTAGGCTCCTTTAAGGCCGGTTTCACACTTCATTTTACAGACAGTCGAAGTTACATCATGCACAAGACACATAGTGCCAGGGATGAGACCACAGCAATTTTCTCATGCAAGTGAGTGGCTCCATCAAAGTTCCTGTTAGAGTACAATTTGTTGGGCATAGCAACAGAGATACTGACGAGAGAAAAAATTTTCCCGTTCAAAAGTCCGGGTCCCCATTATTTTTTTCATGGGGTTTGGGTTGAAATTCAGGTACAAAACCGAACTTTGGAATAAAGTTCAGGTCAGTTGCGAGAACCCGAATTCCCATGCTCATCCCTAATCAAGCAGTACCTCTGGAGGTGGATGAACACTCTGCCTAGAGTGAAGTAAGGCGGGTGATCGGTGATTAGTCAGGGTGGTGGCTTTATGATGCTTTAGGGCAGCTTTGCTGCTGAAAACCAGCAGCATGTTGATGCGAAGACTGATTCAATAAAGTATCACGATAACCAATGAGAAAACTTTGGGCCCAATTCATGAAAGCTTTTATACCAGTATTCTGGATTAAAAAGACTTGAAAAGACACAAAATTTTTGTGCAACTTAAGGCTGGGCTAAAATTTTACAACTTTAGGTGGCTCACACCATGTCAAAATGGGTAGGGTTGGGGTGGGGACATGGGTTTGGTGATCACCACTAGTGGTTCCTTATGCCGCAAAGTTTACTTCAACAGAAGCTGAAGTAGGATTTGTTGCGAGGCACACACAAAGGCCCACACCACTCGTCCAACACTCCCGATTCATAAAGAGGTCATACGTCTCTTAAGGAGCGTCTAACTTCAGCACATGTGCTCATCAAGAGCGGCATGAACAAGGCCTGTCTTGAAGAATTGGGCCTTCATGTCTTCTTTGAGGAAGCTGAAGCTTGGGCATCAATGGCCATTCCAACAGAATGATCCCAAACATACTTCAAAGTCCACCAAGGCTTGGTGTAAGAAGTTCTGGTATATGTTGAAGTTGCAGTCACAATTGTTTGACTTGAACTCCATAGAAAATCTGTGATTGAATATGAAGGAAGCCAATATAAATTGTTCTTGTTTGATTGGTTTGTTATACAGGTTCTTCTCACAAAATTAGAAAATAATCAAAAAGTTAATTTCAGTTCTTCAATACAATAAGTGAAACTCAAGTGTTTATTTCTGTTAATGTTGATGATTATGGCTTACAGCCAATTAAAACCAAAAAAAAAGTTATTATCTCAGTAAATTAATCTGAAATGTCCTACTGAAAAGTATGTTCAGTAAATGCACTCAATACTTGCTCAGGGCTCCTTTTGCATCAATTACTGCATCAATGCGGTGTGGCATGGAGGCGATCAGCCTGTGGCACTGCTGAGGTGTTATGGAAGCCCAGCTTGCTTTGATAGCAGCATTCAGTTCATCTGCATTGTTGGGTCTGGTGTCTCATCCTCCTCTTGACAATACCCCATAGATTCTCTATAGGGTTAAGGTCAGGTGAGTTTGCTGGCCAATCAAGCACAGTGTTACTGTTGTTTTTAAACCAGGTATTGGTACTTTTGGCAGTGTGGACAGGTGCCAAGTCCTGTTGGAGAATTCAATTTCCATCTCCAAAAAGCTTGTCAGCAGAGGGAAGCATGAAGTGCTCTAAAATTTCCTGGTACATGGCTGCGCTGACGTTGGTGTTGTTAAAACACAGTGGACCTACACCAGCAGATGACATGGCTCCCCAAACCATCACTGATTGTGGAAACTTCACACTAGACCTCAAGCAGCTTGGATTGTGGCCTCTCCACTCTTCCTCCAGACTCTGGCACCTTGATTCCCAAATGAAATGCAAAATTTACTTTCATCTGAAAACAACACCTTGGACCACTGAGCAACAGTCCAGATCTATTTCTCCTTGGCCCAGGTAAGATGCTTCTGGCATTGTCTATTGGTTATGAGTGGCTTGACACGAGGAATACAACACTTTTAGCCCATGTCCTGGATACGTCTGTGTGTGGTGGCTATTGAAGCAATGTCTCCAGCAGCAGTCCACTCCTTGTGAATCTCTCCCCAGTTTTTGAATGGCTTTTTCTTATAAATCCTTTCAAGGCTGCAGTTATCCCGGTTGCTTGTGCACCTTTTTCTAACACACTTTTTCCTTCCACTCAAATTTATATTAATATGCATTCAGCACTCTGTTAACAGCCAGCTTCTTTAGCAATGACCTTTTGTGGCTTACCCTCCTTGTGGAGTGTGTCAATGACTGCCTTCTGGACATCTCTCAAGTCAGCAGTCTTCCCCATGATTGTGGAGCCTACTGAAACAGACTAAGGGACCTTTTTAAACGCTTAGGAAGCCTTTGCAGGCGTTTTGGGTTAATTATTCTAATTTACTTAGACAATGACTTTTGGGTTTTCATTATCTGTAAGCCATAATCATCAACATAAAACAGAAATAAACACTTGAAATAGATCACTCAGTCTGTAATGACAGATGGTATTCTAATTTTGTGAGCAGCACCTGTATAAAGTAGAAAGTATGCACGTTTTCAGAATTCTACTTCTAATGGGGGTCAAATAATTATATTAACAGGAGCATTGTTGGTATATTGAGTGTGAGGCTATGTTCACACGGTCAATATGTGGTGAGTTTTTCACCTCAGTATTTGTAAGCCAAAAATAGGAGTGGGCAATAAATACAGAAGTGGTGACTTGTTTCTATTATACTTTTCCTACGATCGTTCCTCTCCTGGTTTTGGCTTACAAATACTGGAGGTACAAAACTGACCAAATAAGAATAAAAAAAGAGCAAACTCTGGTTATTTTTGACCTGCTCCTCTGTAATGTCAATGCTCCGGTTGACCCACATAGGCATTTGTTTTCATTCTGAGAACTATGATTTGCTGTCAATGAAGCAGTCCAGTGCCCGATGTATCAGGTCATCGCTACCAGGATGTATGTTTTTTTTTAATGAACTGAAGGCTTTATTCATGCAATGACCATTCAGCATATTTACTGGGAGGATAAACACATACATGTCACCACAAATGTAACTCAATAAAATCTAACATTTTGTACAACATATCACATGGTATATGTTGGGATGTACTTATGTACAATAACACACAAATTAATGAAGACATTACAAATTCATTGTGAAAAAACTCGTTTCAAGCAATGTCCAGATTACAGTAGGTTCTGTAAGAACTGTCCATTATTTACACAAAGCTACAACATGTAGGACAATGAAACGGTACAATAGTATGGAGGGTTTCATGAAACAAGTAATACCGAATAAAGCACAAGACCAAAACATACTAATGAGAGAAGACAAGTAGTCACAATCTACAATGACTAATTTTTACAATTATTATTATACATTTTTATAGCGCCATTTATTCCATGGCGCTTTACATGTGAATACGGGGCAAATATAGACAAATACATTAAAGATGAGCAAATAAGGCACACGGGTACATAAGGAGGGAGGACCCGGCCCGCGAGGGCTCACAGTCTGCAGGGAGAGGGTAGGGCAGGTTGTGCGACGGTTCAGTAAGTTCAGGATCACTGCAGGCTGTAGGCTTGTCAGAAGAGGTGAGTCTTCAGGTTCTTTTTGAAGGTTTCTATGGTAGGCGAGAGTCTGATGTGTTGGGGTAGAGAGTTCCAGAGTATGGGGGAAGCACGGGAGAAGTCTTGGATGCGGTTATGGGAAGAAGAGATGAGAGGGGAGTAGAGAAGGAGGTCTTGAGAGCATCGGAGGTTGCGTGTAGGTAGGTACCGGGAGACAATGTCACAGATGTATGGAGGAGACAGGTTGTGGATGGCTTTGTATGTCATTGTGAGGGTTTTGAACTAGAGTCTCTGGGCGATAGGAAGCCAGTGAAGGGCTTGACAGGGGAGAGGCTGGGGAATAGCGGGGAGACAAGTAGATTAGTCGGGCAGCAGAATGTAGGATGGATTGGAGTTGTGTCAGAGGGGAGTCCAGAGAGTAGGAGGTTGCAGTAGTGGAGGTGGGAGATAAGGGCATGCACTAGCGTTTTTGCGGTGTCGCGGTCAAGGAAAGCACGGATCCGGGAAATATTTTTGAGTTTGAGACGGCAGGAGGAGGCAAGGGCTTGGATATGTGGCTTGAAAGAGAGGGCAGAGTTGAGGATCACCCCGAGGCATCGGGCATGTGGGACTGGGGAAAGTGAGCAGCTATTGACATTGATGGAAAGGTCTGGTGGAGGGGTAGAGTGAGATGGGGGAAAGATGATGAATTCTGTTTTGTCCATGTTCAGTTGTAGAAAGTGAGCAGAAAAGAAGGCTGAAATAGCAGACAGACAGTGCGGGATTTTGGTAAGTAAGGAGGTGAGGTCAGGCCCGGATAGGTAGATCTGTGTGTCATCAGCGTAGAGATGGTAATGCATACCGTGGGATTCTATGAGCTGTCCCAGGCCGAAAGTGTAGACGGAGAAGAGTAGGGGTCCTAGAACAGAGCCTTGAGGAACAACAACTGACAAGAGGCGAAGTGAGGAGGTGGTGTGGGGGAGGGAGACACTGAATGTTCGGTCTGTCAGATATGACAAGATCCAGGAAAGGGCCAAGTCTGTGATGCCAAGAGATGAGAGGATTTGTAGCAGAAGGGAGTGGTCCACAGTGTCGAAGGCAGAAGACAGGTCCAGGAGAAGGAGGACAGAGTAGAGTCGCTTGCTCCTGGCAGTTGGTAGGTCATTGGTGACTTTAGTTAGGGTAGTTTCAGTTGAGTGACGGGAACGGAAGCCAGATTGTAATTGATCAAAGAGGGAGCAGGAGGAGAGGTGGGAGGACAGTTCAAGATGGACGTGTTACTCCAGCAATTTGGAGGCATAAGGGAGAAGAGATATCGGGCGATAGCTAGACACAGAGGATGGGTCGAGGGAGGGCTTTTTGAGGATGGGTGTGATCTTGGCATGCTTGAAGGATGAGGGGAAGACACCTGTTGTGAGTGAGAGGTTGAAGAGGTGCGTTAGGGTTGGGATGAAGACCATGGAAAGGTTAGGGATGAGGTGGGACGGGAGCGGGTCGAGCGTGCAGGTGGCGAGGTGTGATCTTGACAGGAGGGTGGAGAGCTGATCTTCTGTCATGGTGGAGAAGCTGGTTTTGGAGAAGCAGGGTTGAGCAGCTAAGAGGGGCAGTGGGCGCTGTGGGCCAAAGCTTTCTCTGATCATATCGATCTTCTGTTCAAAGAAAGAGGCGAAGTCCTCAGCAGAAATGAGGGGGGAGGGAGGAGGTGCTGGGGGACGGAGTAGAGAATTGAAAGTGTTGAAAAGCTGTTTAGGATTGTGAGACAGGGAGGATATGAGAAGTTTGTTTTGTGCCAGTGAGCGCAGACTTGAAGCAGGCGAGGGACTGCTTGTATGCAGTGAAGTGGTCGGCAGAGCGGGATTGCTTCCATCTCCGCTCAGCGATCCTGGAAGACCGTCTCAATTCTTTGGTCAGGCTGGTCAGCCAGAGCTGCCTGTTGAGTGTACGAGTTTTGCTATGCATGAGCGGGGCGGCCGAATCGAGTGTAGTTGTTATTGTGGTGTTATAAAAAGTGGCAGCAGCATCTGTGTCATGAAGGGAAGCTATGTCTGTGAGAGGGATAAGGCAATAAGGCAACATGTACACAGGACGGATTTTCTTATGGGGACTTGAAGAAAATCCACTGCAATATCTGCGAAATGCATGGTACATTTTGCTCTGCATTTACCACGCATTTCCCTCTATACGTCGCAAAAATAAAATCCTCAATAAGAACCTACAGAACGAATTAACATGCCGCAGATTTCCACCCACCATGGCAATATCTACTCTGAAAAGGTTAGCAGTGTGGAAGAGGTCTTAGCTGTTACAGTATTACACCATAGATCTTCCACTACAAAATCCCAAAGAATAACTGCAGCTAAAACGCTACTTGTGCATTTATTGTATTACTATATAGCGCCATTAATTCCACGGCGCTTTACAGACATTATCGTCACTGTACTGTTATGATCCGGTGACCTTGGAGCAGCATGAAAACTTTCACTGGAGTAGGTGGTAACTATACTGACCGCAAATCCTGATCTTAACACCGCAACTAGAAGTAGCCGTGGGGTGTACCTAACAAACCCTAGACACCTCGTCACAGCCGGAGGACTAAATACCCCTATAGATGGAAATAAGAATTCTACCTTGCCTCAGAGCAGAACCCCAAAGGATAGGCAGCCCTCCACAAATATTGGCTGTGAGTAGGAGAGGAAAGACACACACAGGCAGAAAACAGGATTTAACACAAGAGGCCACTCTAGCTAAAATAGGAAAGGATAGGACAGAGTACTGTGCGGTCAGTATTAAAACCCTTCCAAAAATATCCACAGCAGATTATACAAAAAATTCCTCCATCTAACTAAAGACGTGGAACGTATATCTGCAACTCCAGAGAATCCTACACTCAGAGCAGAAATACAATAAAAAAAACAAGCACACAGCTTGTGTGCCATAGAAAAAGAAACAGACACTTATCTTTGCTGAATTGGCAGCTAAGCAAGAGAAGCCAGAAAGAGGTCCAACACTTCCCAAGAAACATTGACAACTGGCAAGGACTAATGAGTCCTGCAAACCTAAATACCCCAGTCAGAATTGCAATCAGCAGATACCTGTCCAGGACTGCAGCCCAGGGACAACTGCATTACCACCTACAACCACCGGAGGGAGCCCAAAAGCAGAATTCACAACACTGTACCCACTGGGGCTCACAATCTAGATTCCCTACCAGTATGTCTCTGGAGTGTGAGAGGAAACCCGAGAACCCAGGCAACCATGGGGAGAACATATAAACTCCTTGCATTTACCCAAACTACCTCAGCCGGTCAAGTAAAGGCAACCCATCAGGTCCCCCAATTGTAGGTCTAGCTGCAATCTTTGAAGGATGTAGTTTTTTTGCAGCTTCACATATGACGCAGGACTGCAGGCTTCCAATCACACCTGCCTGGAAATGACTGGCAGTCTGCACTCAAGCCCCATTCGGGTACAAACATTATGCAACTGTCAATCACAACCAGTGAGGTGTGGTTAGAAAATATAAGACAAGTCTTCAGGGGAAGAAACACCTATACACCTATACGGACTAGTCATGCCACATTAAAAGGGGGTGGCCATTACTTAATTAGTATAGGTCATCAGTATCTGATCGGTGTGCGTGCGACACCAAGCTCTGCTGCAGACAGCGGTTACTGGCAGCGGCTGGAGTTCCTCGGGTACAGGCAGAACACAACCGCTCCATTATTTCTATAGTGGCCGCGGCAGGGTACTACAGATCCTCCTTCTATTAAAATGATCGGCAAATGTGCAGTAGACAAAGCAGAGATACTGCACCCCCACCGATCAAATATTGATGGCTTATCGCAAGGATAGGTCATCAAGAAAAAGTAGTGGCCAACCTCTTCAATATTTGCAACACTGCAAACTAAAAGTCAATTCTTCAAAATATTGCAGAATTAGTATGGCACATAAAACACCTTATCAGATGAGGGAAAACTGCTCCCATAATGCTAGAGTAGTGGTTGGGGACAAACAGGGGACTTGACAGTTTCCCTGTCATCTTGGGGGTGAAGGCTACATGTTCAGTGGCAAACCAATGACACCCTTATGTACTCCTCAACTGCGCCTCCATCCTGACGGTCACCGAGTAACACGACAGAGTAATAAGATCGGTAGTTTGGGGTTTTATTGGTCTTATAGTAGATTGTGGACACATCCGCAGTGAGGATCCTGCCAACGTTACCCACACACAAAACACAAAGAGAAGAGTGAACCCTCCAACCTGTATATATTCCACAGTGAGACTTACATGTGGACCTTTTTGATAAAAACCGGGACAATGTGGTATTTTTGGCTGCTACACAAGTGCAGGGACCAATTTGGCCAATGTGTGCAGTGATCAAAGCCTACAATCAGTGTCCATCATTCTTTGGAGGGGTATTCAAGTCTCAGGAAATAAAAGTTCTGTATAGTTTTAAGTTATAGCTTCCCATAGAATAACTGCAATTCGAGATCTTGAAAGCCACAATAACTGATGCAGAATGTAGATTGGAAAATCTCAGAACTTTCCATTGTATAATAAATGACCGGTAGTTGCCGAAACTGAACTTCATGTTTAATCTAAGCCCTTTACCAGAAAAGTTCTGCGCAGATTCATTTCGTAACCTATCTTAGAGGGAATGTGTCATCATGACCTAATCTTTAAATCAGATTGTTAAAGCTATATATTAACTTTTGATGCTTTTTTCCCAATTCTTTATCACTAGATATAAAGGTGTTATATTAGACTCACTAGGCCGTGTGCTTTTCAGCAGCCTCAATATCATCACAGGTTGATTCAGAATGAAAGGTAACACCTAGTTAGGGCTCCTACTCACTCGCACAGCAATACCCCGTCACTGCACCTGGCACAGAGGAGCGGAGCGTGCGGCTGCGGAGCGTGCGGCTGCATGTATTCCTATGCGGCCGCACGCTCCGATCTGAGTGCCGGGTGTAGAGCCGGGTTTTAAACATGCGAGACTCGTCCGA